>NC_142936.1:50150865-50260865 GCF_046866305.1 Octopus bimaculoides | reverse complement strand
TATTTCTTTGTTTTGTTTTTTTTAAGTTTATTATGAAATATTTGATTGGATATTATGGTAACTCCTTGGCCTTCAAAAGAAAAAAAAATAAACAAGAAACAAACAAAAAGAATGTGATATAGCTACTAAAATACCCTCAACAACACCATCTGTGACATATATGAAAGCAGTCCCTACTAGAAATCTGGTTTCAGATACATTGCAAAAGTAGCAACCATGATCCACTTATCCCTCTTCTTATGAACAGCATCAAAATAACAAGAAATAGCAGGAAATGCAATTAATCACCGATACTCGTCCTAAATTCTGGTATCATTGAAGGGGCATCTGTCTTTATTTTATCTGCTAGAAATAGCAGCTATATCTGACTCAAGTGTCACCTTACCATTTTAAGAAAAAAGATGCATTAGGTAATATAGTCTGAGTTATACTATGCTTGACGAAAAAAAAAAAAAATGCACAAGATGGTCATGTCTGGAATGTCTTTGTGCATAGGCTTGTTCTTAGGAAGCAGACCTGTGTCAGTGGATTAAACAATTAAATGATAGGGTAAAATCAATAATAATTATACCAGGTAGCCAGTGTGGAAATAAAAACCTTATAGGTAAATTTTACATAATATTTTATAATTATATACATAATTATAACAAGGGGTTGGCTTTATGCCTCACCATACACTGTAAGAAATAGATGCTAAAGTCCTTTTGACTACCTTAAAATCTTCAAGAATAACACACTTTATTGAAGGCAAGTAAAAGAAAAATAATGAATCAATAATTCTGATTAACTATGGATGCATTTCGAACTTAAAGTAAAAAATAATTTTACTTGCTGTTTCTCTTAAGTTCGTATTTCGTATAAGTTCACAAGTATTTCAAAATATGGACGCGATCAGCATCATCGTATGTCCAATATCTTTCCACACTCGTAAAAATATACTGCCGAATATAATTCATATCTTTCTTTTATATCCACATGTATGCTAAGATCTTGACCACCGTACATGCAGTTTCGATGATGGAGTGAATTTATTAAAATATTATTTTAATAATAAAGGGTAAAATCAGTGTGTTATAAAGTGTGCTATTCTCGGAGATTTTAAGGTAGTAAAAAGGACTTTAGCGTCTATTTGTTACAGTGCATGGTGAGGCATAAAGCCGACCCCTTGTTATAATTATGTATATAATTATAAAATATTTTATATATATATGTATATACAGGCATCTACAGCTAGCAAGCCATGCTAGTCCAGACTGATGATGAGCAATGACTCTGAAACTAGTCTCCGGATGCTGGCTTTGCTGGGTGGAGGTGCTTATCTCCCCTTTGAAAACATGAGGACACAGAAAATGTGTCATGGCCAAGAGGAAACGGTCTTTCCTAGGGCTAAATAGCAGTAGCATTCTTCCCTTTCATGGGACTGTAACATTAAGTTGACAACATACCATCACTTTATCGTGCTGCTACTGCATAAATCTCTCAGAGATTTAGAAATATATTATTTCTATGTATATATATATATATGTGTGTGTGTGTGTGTATGTGAAGGTGCATGGCTTAGTGGTTAGGACGTTCGGCTTACAATCATAAGGTTGTGCGTTCACTTCTCATCGACACATTGTGTCCTTGAGCAAGACACTTTATTTCATATTGCTCCGTTCCACTCAGCTGGCAAAAATGAGTAGTACTTGTATTTCAAAGGGCTAGCCTTATCACACTCTGTGCCATGCTGAATCTCCCTGAGAACTATATTAAGGGTACATGTGTTTGTGGAGTCCTCAGCCACTTGCATGTTAATTTTACAAGCAGACTGTTCCATTGATCAGATCAACTGGAACTCTTATCATCATATCCAATGGAGTGTCAGTTATATATATATATATATATATATATATTTATACCCATGCACACCCTGCCTGCACAAGACTAGGGATCACCTACAACATCTCTACAATACTCACATAATACATAGAAGGCATAGAGAAAATTAAGAGAACCTGAAAATGCCACATTTTGAAAATAGATAAAATGAGAGATATTAACTCCAGTGTGCAATCTATTTATTAGTGCTACTATGTCTTATGCCAGTTCTGTTTGGGCTATCAGTTGCACCAAAAGCAATTGCAGAGAACTTGAGCTGATCAAAGCTTAGTGAGAGTATATGGTAGATGGGAACTGTGCTAAAGACTGTGTGTGTATGTGTGTGGGTAGGGTCTCTGGATGTTTTTATTCTTCATTTGCATGAAAAATTGCTGAGCAATGGTTGTTTTCAAATCAACTTGTAGCTTTGCACTTTCAAGATGTATACAGTGCTAACTTTACTTAAAAATAAGCAGGCCCTGCCAGCATATAAATAGTGGTATAAATGTATGAATGAATAAAATAGTTTCCCTAACCACAGACAACAAACAAACTTCATCCATAAACAGCCTATACAATAAAACCAAATAATAATTGCAATTTAAATGGTAAAGACAGTTTGTTGCTGCTACAAGTTCCAACAATAACAGTTTCTTACATTGCATCTGTCTCTGAAGAACCAGACAGTCCTAACACTTTCGGAACACTGCTACAACCACCACCTCAGAGCTTACCTTAGAGCTTGTGCATGGCCATTCATTCTGCAAGAAACAACTGCCAAATCTTTCTTTCAAAAAGAGAACATGTTGGATAATGTAATTTTAAATGCTCTATAATTGGGGACAAAAAATAAATGAATAAATAAATAAATGAGATGGTCATTTCTAGAATGCTTTTTAATCATAGATTTGCTTGATCAGAGGTGATGGCAGTCTAAATAACAACTGTTGGTGGGATACGCATCTGCAGAAGTAATTACAGAAGAGAAGGAATTGCTGTATATTAATTTAGTTCATCTTTATCCACTTCTGATCTGGATATCAGGATTTACTGAAATACAGGAGAAGAGTGAGTAGTAGATCTAACTTAATTAGTCTATGCTTCATACTATGAACTACTGCACATTGGAGTATCTAGTAGACTTTAACTAGACATAAGATTGTATATATGAAGTGATGGATCTGGCTGCTGATCTGTTCAAACCAGGCTGACAGAAGCTAAGCAGTAGTAACAACAAAAACTTACATGGATGTAGAACATACACATGAAAAATACTAGATATGACAGTCAGTTACATTCATGTCAACAGTAGTAGCAGCAGCAGCAAAAATAGAGGTAGTCTCAACAAACACAACTCTACAGCAGCAACAAGCATAACAAATGGGTGATCAATTACTACATACTTTGTTTTCTTAATAAATTTCATTATTTCTTTAACTTAAGGACATCCAATTTATGCTGTGGTAATTATCAGAGAACTAACCAAGAATTTGGGTTTAGGAATTCAAATTCACTGCTCACATTATCTTTTTTCTCCATTCAGTAGACTTCATTATGAGTGTTTCAATTTATCCAACTTCTAGCAGTCAATTTTGTTAGGAGATACTATTCTTAGAAATTCAGGCTTGTAATAGCTGTGTAAATTGAAATGTATTGAGCAAAGTGTAGTGTCCACAGAAAACACTGGAATATTGTAAATGCATTTAAATTCATGAACCGAAAGCTGATATTTTAAATCATATCCATCCACTTAGTCAGCAACAGGTATTGTTGTTGCTAAGAAAATTGTTATAAATATTGGAGTTTTTGACTAGGCCACAGTTTGTTTTGTTATTAAACTTTTTTTCTTAACAACAATAGTGTAAACATTTGCAAAAACTTTGTTACTGTGTTTGTTTCCTACCACTTTCAAGTTGCCTGTTCAAAACACTTCTATCTACTCTTTCTACTATTATTAAAGAGTACCCCAAGTCAGCCATGTATCAGATCTTTCCTCCAGATGTAGTGTATCTTTTTTTTGTAAGATAGTATAAGGTTTATTTGATTGTGTGACTCCCTCACTGATCCCACCATTCTGTTAGTGCAGCTGAAGCAACATCAAATATGCAAGCTATAGATGGGCTGTCAGTTTGTAGAGAATACTGTTTTATGATAATCCCCTCTGTTGCTTCTTAATATGATATGCAGACAGAGTTTCTCAAACATGATCATGTAGCATCACTCATCAATATCTTTAACTAAGTTACATCAGACAGGTTTCTACTTGCTACGTATTAATGTCGAGATCATCATGATGTGCAGCATCAAAATAATGTGATCCACGTAAATACTAAGCCATCTAAAATATTTATATTGTATCAAACAAATACGTGAAAACTAAACAGAAGATTCACCACAACGTAGGATCAATTTAGTTTATTGTCTACATTAAAGACATTCATATAATGCACATACACATGCAAGTGCTCTTCATTTACTTTTTATGGAAAACTGAAAGACATCATTATAAATTTGTTGTGTATAGAATGTGTAACTGTTTATGTTAAAAGATTGTTTACTTTTAAGAGAAGGAAAAATTCCTTATCTGTTATTCTCTTAATAGGAGCATTTAAAGAAAATCTTTTTCTTCGTTAACTCTTTATCTTCTTAGCTGTCTTTAACCTGTGCTTTTTTCAGCTTACAATTTTACCATATATATATTTATTTATTCATTTATTTATTTCTATTTACACCCACCTTCTTTCATTTCCAAATATATTTGGTCTTTATGCATTTTCTGCACCCTTCTCTACTTCAAATTTATCTTCCTGACCAGGTCTTATCTATTTGTGTGCTGAAGCATGTATTTGTTTGAATCCATTGATGTGGGGGTACCACATGTGTGTCATCATTGCTGCTGTATATATGTATCTCTTTTATTTTTATATCTCTATTATAAATACGTGTATGTATTTAGATTGTGTGCATGTATATATGTGTGTCTGTACCAATATGTTTCTCATGGTTTCACACGACTATTTCTTATGTGTATGCACATCCCTCATTTTTTTTGCAGTTTATGTGTGTGTGTGTCTGTGTGCGTGTATGTGTGTGTACATAAATTTTACTTGCTCATGTATCTGAGTGTGTGTGCATGTTTGTTTATTGGAAAATTCTTCCTGTCTTCCTTCCAACTTCCTAGTTTCACCAGGTAATCACTTATACTGCCATACCAATTAAGGCATAATGTAACTTCATTAAAGAAGAAAGACAATAAGAAATGAATATGAACAACAAAACAAAGCAAAGGAAATAACATTTTCCTTTTTTTTGTGTGTGTGTAACTTTTTAACTTTTATCTGAAATTTCTAGGAAATGAGGTTTGAGATAAGAAGAAAATTAAAATGGCTTGGGTTATCTTTTTGGTTGAGTTTCATAAAGCTCGACAAACGAGGGGAAACAAAGGAACCAGTAATAGGATCCTGCTAAAAGCCAGTAGATTGGAATGAAAATGGGGCCAGATCTTTGTAAATGTTTTCAGACTAAATTCTGCAAATGATTTTTCTATAATGATATGTGTTGGTGAGGAGTGGAGTTATTAATACCCCAATCCCCTCTTTAAACCTTATCTCACCATTTCATTTGGTGATTTTTTTAAAATTTAGAATCCAGTAAAATATTTCTGAATTTGTTTATATAACTTTTATTTTTATTTTACACCCCACCCCCATACACACACCTTACATACCTACAGCTTTTGCTTCTCTATCTTAAGTAAATTCTATTTAATTCCTAATAGCTTTTGTGGAAAACACTTTGCATAATTGCTGAAAATGTTTGATTGATAAATGAAAGAATGCAACTATTTAAATTAAGAGATGAAAATATGTTTGTTCTTTATTTCGCCTTTTATTTTCTGCTTTATATTGACCTTTTAATTCCTGTCTTCTGCTATACCCCACTTTTTTCTTTTTTTTTTTTGGTCATTTACAGTTTCATCTTCCATTCTACTACTAGAAATTTCAAATTTCATACTTTAATTGTAAAATGTTTTGAAATTGCTAAGATGTTAAATTGCTGTTATATACCATGGAATGAAAATGTTGGATGGTTTCAAAATGGGAATCTAGTTTTCTTCATTACCTTGTATGTGTTTCAAATGTCTACATTTAAAGCTTTGGCGAGAGAGATCTTAGAGAAGTGTATATGTTGTCCATAAATCTTTAGTTGTCTGGTTATTATAAAGGACTAGCATCCAACTTCCATTTATAATTAATCATGGCCCAATAAATTGTTTCTTAAATTTCGTTTCTTCATGACCCTCTTGTTTCTTATCAGATAAGCTTTCTTGCAATGTCCTTTCAGTGTTATTAAAATGGGTATATTTTATATTACAAAAACAGAAAAATAAAGATAAAACTCAGACCACACAAAACTACTAATAGCAAGAAATATGTGAATATCTTCAATTGGATTAATGTACTTGTTTGTTTTAGCACAATAGATTGATCTGTGGTGTAATAATTCACTGTAATGGGAATTTCTGTGATTTAAATACCCGTAAGGTATTGTCTTTATTTCCTTTAAAGTTGAAAATACAAATTTGTGCAAATATGTGGAAGGAAATTGTAGAAAAGCCAGCATTGCTAATTCAGATAGTATTGATGACTGATTCTGATAGTATTGGTCACGTTTAGCCTAAAGAATATTCAAGTTTGAGACTTGAATTGCACTGCAACTATAGAAATTCAGGAGAATTACCTTCAAAGAGAGATGCTTTATCTTTTCGATTGTTACAATGACATGGGTTTGAATCCAATCTAATTTACAAGTGCATATGTCTTTTAGAAAATATCTTGAGAACTATTTCTGTTATACATATTAAATTTTGGATTTTGCTCTGCTCAATCAAATTATTTTCATCAAATTATTTTCACAGACAAAATAACCATGACATGAAACTGTTTCAAACTTGGTATTTTGATCCGCATACTTCTTCAATAGGTTTGTTTTGCATATGAACATGAAAATGTTTGTTCTATTCTCTTGCAGTGATATATTGAGTTCATTAACCTTCCTAAATATGTCTGACAGAGAGTATAATACATTTTTTAAAAAGTTTCTAATTGAAGAAAAACATCTTTATCTGTTGTACATCCATCTAATGATTACAAAATAGTTAATCTTCATGTAGCTGTTTTCATAGAACTATCTCAATTATCAAAATATTTCATAGAAATATCTCAAATACCAATAGTTAAGCCACATTTGTAATGTTGCTTGATTTACATGATTGAATCACAAATTTAATTCATTGAATATGTTGCACAAATTCCTACAATTCTTTCTGTAATTCTCTATTATTTGACAGTAGAATTTTTCTTATTTTCTGTTCTCCACCTTGGCCTTTGCTTAAAAAATTCTGATTCTGCATGCCAATGAAACTATAACTTTTTCATTGAATGTTTATTGGTTTCTTAATTTTTGTAATTAGGCTTCATGCGAAGCTTCAGTAACTATGACTTTGGCATTCTTTTCTGCCAAGTTATCCTTTGGCAAATTTAACCAATGTGAGTTATTTTCAGTTCTGTGTAATACAAAGATTAACAAACAATTTTGAAAAAAACTGTGAGATAAAATTTGAAAAAATTAACGGAAATAAAAAATAATTATTATTGACAGAAACAGTATTAATACCAAGAGGTAATCTTTACAACCAGCTTAGTATTGTAACCAGATGTATTGTCAGAATGTTGATTGCTGCAGCACTTACCTTGAGGGGACTCTCTCATATGGATCCATGGTATATAAAATCAGATATATATTGTAGCAGACAAAACTCATTCAACACAGGTATCAGCACAGAAATCAGAACTGTCAGACCATGTGATTTCAGAATGCTGCTCTTCTTCAGTGACAGGAATCCAGTGACAGCATATCATCCAATATATATCACATCATGTTTATTGGGGAACAACTAAGTTAAGTCTGTATCATGAGTGTTTGGAGGTATCAGTAGGTGATATGGTAGTTTGATATCTAAATTGTAAGATTTTCTTGAGAGAGAGAGAGAGAGAGAGAGAGAGAGAGAGAGAGAGAAAAACACACACACACATCCTGTTTAAGCTTTTGAATTGTTTTTAAAAGAAATTAATTAAAATAACAATAAGTTAGTTATCCATTGTGTATGGATGAACTGCAGTGGTTTGCTCAATAAAGTATTAGGGTTTCGGCCTCTAGACCCATCTTGCTGCCTTAGTCTACCAAACTTTACCAAACATGTCTCAGATAATCTGTGATATACTGAGGGTCTGTCTAGATTTGCAATCAAATTTTTTTTGTGCTATAACCTCTGTTGTAAATAATAATCAATGTTCTTATGGTAAGAAAATGACAAATCTGAAAGCTACTGATTCTTTATATTAGAATAAAATTACCAATTCTTTGTGTTAGAATACAATTACTGATTCTTTATATTTGAATAAAATTATTGCCTGAAGCATTTAAAATACGTGTTGGTTGTTGTAGAATTATTGATAGTTGAATAATTCATGCAGGTGCTGTTTTTTTTAAAAAATTTATTTAATTTTTTATGTTGAGATTACATCTTACCCTTACCTAACCAAAAATGGCATGGATGTGTGTGTGTGTGTGTGTTGTCTGTTTGTATGTGTGTTCATTTTGTTTGCATTATTATTTATGATTTGTTGATTATAGGCTAGTGGGGTTCACAACTTATCAAGCTATTGTGGACACCACACTGAAGACATTGTTTTTATTATGTCTAAGATATACTGACTGAAGTAGCTGAATTCAAAACTGTAAACTACAAAATACTTGTAAATGTTAAAGTACTCTTGCTGTTTAGAATGGAAAATTTTACCAAATTTTACCCCTTCTAGTACTCACCCACAACTCAGTTGCTTGGGGTATTGTGAGTTAAGTGTTTTTGCCATAACAGAGCACAGTGCCAGTGAGTGATATGAACTACTAAAATTTTAACTCATTTCACACTGTATTTCTTTGGAAATTCACATCTTTGTAAGGAAGAATTTAGTAAAATAACTTTGTCACTATTGATATACTGGGAACATAAATTGATATAAAATTTTGATGGAAAGTTTAATTTAGATAATTTTAAAGCAGGAAGAATGCATCATAGTACCAACAGTGGTCTCAGGTGTATTGGTACCAAAAGGGTTAAATGGGTATCTGACTTTATTTATCCAGCCTCCTGTGACTTTAGTATGGAGTAATTTTATTTCTATTAGATAGGCATATAATATTGATACAACTGTCATGAAAATCTCATATTCCAATCTACTGTTCCTTGTAAATCTGCAATCTCATATCTATCTATCTATCTATATATCTATCTATCTATCTATCTATCTATCTATCTATATATCTATCTATCTATCTATCTATCTATCTATCTATCTATCTATCTATCTATCTGTGTGTGTGTGTAAGCTACAAGAATCAAATTGTGTGAATAGTATTGCCTTCAGATAATTCTCTTACCTGGAAAAGAGATGACAGATGGTGGCAGGAAGAGCATCCAGCTGTAAAATGCTGCTTCAGATAACTCCCCATCTAACTTACGCCAGCATGGCAAAACAAACATTAAACAAATGGCCAACTGAATGAAGTCAGTTTAACAGTAAATAATGTTACAGTAAATTGCAAACAAATTTATTTTGAGACTTAGTCTTAAAAGGATTCACTTAAATTTAATTATTCTGTTTTCAAACAAAATATGATCACATTTATTTATGTGCCCACTGTTGCCTTTCTGGCACTTGTGCCCATGACATGTGTAAGGATTTTCGAGCAAGATCGTTGCCAGTGCCCCTGGACTGGCTCTTGTGTGGGTGGCACATAAAATACACCATTTTGAGCAGGGCTGTTGCCAGTACCACCTGACTGACCTTCGTGCGGGTGACACGTAAAAGCACCCACTACACTCTCTGAGTGGTTGGCGTTAGGAAGGGCATCCAGCTGTAGAAACTCTGCCAAATCAGATTGGAGCCTGGTGTAGCCATCCGGTTTCACCAGTCCTCAGTCAAATCGTCCAACCCATGCTAGCATGGAAAGCGGACGTTAAACGATGATGATGATGATGATGATGATGATGATGATGATGATGGTTCAAGATTTATACCATATTTGAATATTGTTATGTGAGAAGAAATGTGGTGGACCTAATCTGTTATCCAGTTTAAGCCCACCACCTGGACTTTGATTGTGTTGAGTAGAATCCATTCAGTTATAAATTTTTGGATCATATCTCTAGTCTGAAGATAAAATGATGCATTCCTTTCAGCTGCAGAAGCCCATGGATTGTTGTTTCTCTTCATCTCCATGTATAAAGACTTGGAGGTTCTGAAAAAGTTACAGGGGTTTCCCTCTCTTTCCAACTAAACTGTAACAAAAAAAAAAAAAACAAGAAATATCCTTATAAATACAACACAAAACAAAATCCCAAGTTTGATTAGAATCTATGATGGAATTGGTAATGTCTCTGATTTTTGGTTCTTAGTTTTGTGAGATTTTATCATAACTATATTGATTTGTTTAGGGGTAAGGTACGTCCTGAAACAATTCCCCATGGGAATTTAAAACACCTTAATGGTCAGAGTTGTAAAGACTAGTTAATGTAGCCGACATTTTGTTGCCCAGTTGTACTGTCTATCTTGCTATTGTATCCTATTATTTTTGGACAAGAAAGTTTACCTTCTCAAAACTTCAGTAATCTATATATAAGAAATTGTTGTCATTTCTCTTTTAGAATTAAGTTGAAATCATTGTCACTGTTATTAATGCGCATGAAATTTGTTCCCATTTATCCCTTGCCACTTCATATATTTGATATAATTAAAATATAATGTAAAAATAAAATAAATAAACTGGGGAAACATATGTTAGTCTACAACAAATCAATTTTGAAAAGTTTGAATGATTGTTGTCAATAGTGATGGCTTAGTGGCAGATGTCTACTAACTAAAATCAACAACAACTATAACATTAACAAGCTACAAGAATCAAATTATATGAATAATATGTTTTCAATTGATCATTTTTCTTGTTCTCTGATTTCATTCTTCTTGTATACATTGTAATATTAGCTTCCATCTGTATTCTTAGTAAATCTGAGTAGAGAGTTATGTTTTGGAAGGATTTAAGAGAAAAACAAAAATTATCAAGAACCTAAAGGAAAAAAAAATATGTATCTAAAAAATTGAGAAACAAATGTTCTGCTAGATAAGATGATTAAAGTGTCTTTTGGTTTTCTCTCTAAGCAGATAATTATTTCTTTATAACATTACCAGGCTCCATTTCAGGTTTATATATATTGTATTTGTAATGTGCATATTGTTTGAATATATGTGTATATATCTATGTAATATGGATATATTTGTGTGTATGTATCTTTGTAATATGTATATGTTTGTGTAAATATGTGTGTGCTTATGTCTTTGAGTGCTTGTGACCTTTTGAAATCAATGTTTACTTCTTGTTCTGTGCTTTCAGTGAAATTTATTTTACTTTCTATCCTCTGTGCTTACAAATGTGTTGTTTACTTACAATATACAAGGAATAAAAGTAAAATATTTGAGTGGATATATACAACATAAGTTCAAGCTGGACTGCTTATCTTTACATCAATTTCACTGTTGGCTTTTCATTGTAATATGCATAATGCAGTATTGTCTCTCAGTTCATCCAGCTGGCAGTTTAGGCACTATATTAATGGCAGTGGATTAGTAGAACCGTTAGAGCAGTGGACAAAATACCTTGCAGTTTTTAGTTGTGATTCTTTATGTTTGGAGTTCAAATTGTATGAAGGTCAGTTTCGCATTTCTGCATTCTGGGCTTCGTAAATACTAAGGTTAGTCAAAAAAATAATGCAATATTGTATTATATATAAAAAATAAGGTGTACAATCTAACATAGTGTACATCATATAGCTATACATCTTGGATCAACATCCCAACTACTCAACATCTCTTTCAATGGCATTGTTCCACCTATGAATGAGGACATTTTCCTAGCTTTCTAAAACTCAGCTGTCTGCTGATATAGTTTTACTATTATAATTGTTATAATTTTCACTCAATAAAATGAAGACTGCTGTAAGGAATTGGCTGTCACATTAGCCAGCTGAGTTTTACAAAGCTGGGATAAATGTCATTGAAAGAGCTGGTAGCTGGGTTGAGAAGTATGGCTACGAATCTGTGATGTAGAGCTATATGTTGATGTAAAATATATCTGATTGTATTCTTTATGTTTTTTTACAACATAAAACTGCATTACTTTTTGATTCACCCTTGTACATTACCAGTCAGGAACTGGAATCAATTGCATGGAATTACAGTAGAAGAGTATTAAAGATTATTTGTCAATCCTACTAGATAAAAATGAGCACCCAGTCCAGATAAGAGTTCTTGAGTCACTGAAACATTTATATCTTATGTACAAAACTGTGAACTGGTTACAAATCCAGTAACCGGAGTTCTATTCTCTGGATTTATATTGTTTCTGTTAGTTTACTTGGTGATGGTAATGACAGTAATGTCAGCATTGATTAGGCAGGATTATGGTATGTAGGTGGTTAGTTAACTAATTAGGTGTGATCTACAGAACTATATTTCCATATAATCTGTATTACTGCATTGTGTGGGCCCCATAGTATGCTTGATAGTATGCATGTGTCATATAATATTGCTTTTACTTGTTTTTGTATACCAGTAATGTGGTGGTGTGTGGGAGGAAACAGTAGATTGGGGGTAGTGCGGAGGAGGTTGTCGAGCAGAGTGAAGTAGGGTGGAGAGAGACAAAATGAACTTACTAGTAAAAGCAATTTAACAAAATAAAGACTCTGTCTGTCTGTCTTTCTCTCTCTCTGGTCAGGTAACCATGTACTTCCCCCATAGGAAAATGCTTGTTTCTATCTCACTATAACTTCTCATCATCTGACACAAGATCCCCTCCTCCAGTACCCCTCCCCTCTCAAAGGATTTTTGTCTTGCAAATTACTTGGTAACTCTGCCAGTGCTGGTGCTACTTAAAAAGCATCCAGTCTACACTGTAAAGTGAATGGTGTCTGGAAGGGCATCCAACTATAAAAACCATGCCAGGCTGACCTTGCCTGTGCTTGTGCCATGGGAAAATCGCTCAGTCCGTTCTGCTGGGTGGTTGGTGTTAGAAAGGGCATCCAACTTTAAAAACTATGCCAAAACAGACACAATAGTCTGGTGCAGGCTCCTGTCTGGCCGGCTCCTATCAAACCATCCAATCCATGCCAGCATGGAAGGCAGACATTAAATGATGATGATGATAGACTATCTGGACATGAGAGAAGCACAGTAGAGTGCCTCTACAGCCAGTGATAATGTGAAGTGTACTGGTTAGTGTGCTTATTAGGTGACTACAGTCAAAGCAAGAGTGGCCATATTCACAATGGATGTGGTATATTGGTTCCAATGTGGTTCTCATTCCTGATGTTCTTTCATGTGATGTCACTGACCATTTTTTTCCTCTGATTTAAAAACTGGTACATTTTGTGCTTTGAGGAACAAAACCATTCACTGAGCACTCCTCTGATTATTTGTGTAAAGAAATTAGTTTGCTGCGTCACTGTTATTTGTGGAAATGTTATTGAGGTTAGTTGATCACTTCACCTCTATCGAGGGTGGAAGAAATTCATAAAATAAGTATTAGCAGCATGGAATCAAGATTTATTGTTTCATGATTATGCACATCATTATTATTTCTGCTATTTCAGTATTCAGTATTTCTGCTAACTTAATAATTTACATATTACTCTTGTAATGACCAGTCATCTTGAAATAACGTAAATGAGAAAATAGTACACTATATCATTCCATAGGGGTGGTAATTGTAACTATAGCGGTGACGATGTTGGGAAGGGTGATAATAACAGTAGTAATATTGATTGCGTTATTTGAATTCATTGTTCAATTACACTCTGAAATGATAGTAATAGCATTGAAAATCAAGCTATGTAGTTATTGCTTCTGTCATGGCTAAAGTTCACAGATGGACTTGAATTCAGTACAATGAGCTCACAAAAGTCTCATCAGTTTTATAGTACAGCTGCTTACTACGGTGTACTAGTGCACCACATTGGTAGCTTCACACAGCAACTAGATCAACTGGGCCATTCAGAATTATGTATATTGGTCATAGTTTAGTGTTCTTGCCACATTATGAATCCCTCAGCTTTGTGGTATGGCTGGTTTATATATTTTCTTATCAACACAACTCGTGTATTGTCCAGCAGTAATTCTATTGCTGTTCACAATAGTGGCACTTAAACTCTTAACTAGTGTTGGTTATGTTGTTAGTGAGGGTAATGGTCATAGTAGTAATAATACAACTACAAATGTTGGTAATGGTGATGGTAGTAGCAGCATCGAGATATATATCAGCTTTTGGTTTTTCTGTTTGACCATTTTAATATAAAATCTCAAATAATTTACAGGAGGGTTTTATAGTTTTTTTTATATATTTGATTTAACAAAAGGACAAAAAATAAAACCAAAAATGGAAAGAAGTTAAAAGGGAAAATGCTGACTATGATTGTTTTTTAGTCCTCTCCTTTATAACTCTGCCTTTATTCTACTCTGCTTTCTCTGGACACGCTTCTTAGTTTCATTACTTCAATATAATTTTGTATGAAAATATTTCCGTTGTTATTAGTTGGTATCAGGCTATGTAGACACACACACACACACATATATATATATGTTCATAAGCACATGTGTGTGTATTTATAAAGATATACATATATATATAGATATATGTACATAGATATATGTGTGTATGTGTGTGTGTATATATATATATATATATATATATATATATATATGTGTATATATATATATATATATATATATATATATATATATATGCACACACACACTTATACACATGCATGTGTGTGTATTGATATGCATATATGTGTATGTACATATATATGTACATAGATATACACACATGTATATGTGTATATGTATGCACACACATGTACTTGTACACACAATCACAGTCATATTACGTACTTTATATATATGTAAATGATGTTTACACACGTACCTATATGCATGTCTATACATGTGTGTGTGTATGTGTATATATATATATATATATAAATATGATTACATATGTATATTGCCAAATTTGCATATAAATATAGAAATGTTTGTATACGTGTGTGTGTGTATCTATGTACACACACGCACACACACATACTGACTTTAACACTTAGATTGAATGAATGAACAAATGTATATATATATATATATATATATATATATATATATATATATATATATATATATATATATATATAATATATATATATATAGCGGGAAAAAAACAAGCAAAGAATAATCGATGTCTATTGACCAGTATTTTTATTGCAATGTCCGCATCAGTCAGCCGTATCAACAGTACCATTGATGCAAACCTACTGTGAACAACACATCTTTTACTTAAAGTATTATCTTTTTTTGTTTTTTGCCTTTTCCTTTTACAGTGATATTGCTGTTGCTATCTTTGTTTTTTATATATATATATATATATCTTTATTCTCACTGTTTTCCAAACTTCTCGTTAAAAAAAAAGAGTTAGACCTAAAATGTGCACATTGAGTGTGCGTATTCTTGTATAACATAGTGTTGCATGTATATGTATGCACACACACACACATATACATAAATGTGCACTATACATGTGTACCCATACCCATACACGTACACACGTGTATTTCTCTTGGTATGGATTTGGGTTTTTTTTTTTACATTTTCTTTGATGCTTTGCTTATATTTCTTTTTCTTTCCTTTTTTCTTCTCAGTTTTTACTTATTACAAATGCTATTTCCATCAACTATTATTGCTAATTTATTATTAGTATTATTTTTGTGATATGTTTGTTGTTGGAAAATCTAATATTATTAAATCGTCTCCTTGCCAAATAGTAGCCTCCTGCAATACATTCTTGTTTTTCTTTCTTTTTCTCATCTTATTATTCTTGTTGTTGTTGTTGTTATAATAAAAAATAAAAGGAATTATTATTTTTCCTGTTATTTATGTTTTCTTAGTACTGTATATTTCTTTAGTCTGAGGATTTTGATGGAAAATTGTTTTGTGCAAGAAGATGAAAAAGATGAATAACGTGGAAAAAAAAGAGAAACTGAATGTAGAAATTATTACTGATGGTGATGATAATAACATTTCATTCTTTAGGCCTGAATTTATAGAGCAGTGGTTCTCAATTGGGGTTCACATGACCCTTAGGGGCCTATATGCAATTTTGTAGTTAAATTTTATGTGCAATAAATTGGTTATACTTCTAAAATACAAAATATATTTTAATTTCTTTTATACAATTAAGGCAGTGAGCTGGCAGAATTGTTAGCATGTTGGGCAAAATGCATAGCAGCATTTCAGCTGTCCTTATATTCTGAGTTCAAATTCTGTTAGGATTGACTTTACCTTTCATCTTTTGGGGGTCAATAAAATAGGTTTCAGTTGAAAACTGCGGTCGATTTAATCAATCCAGCCCCTCCCCCAAACCTGCTGGCCTTGTGCCAAAATTTTGAAACCATTGATTTTTTTTATTTTTACAATTCCTAGTGATATTTAATTATAAGAATATAATTGGATTTTTTGAAACATGAAATTACTATGAGGGTCCACTTGAGTAAAATAGAAATCAATGAGGTCCATAGGTGAAAAATGGTAGAGAAGCACTGTTATAGACTTAGAATCAAAGTGGGAAAAGAAATCAAAATGAGCTGTTGTAACTTTCATCCATATTATGCACTCATGCTCTCATACACAGACATTCATACATTTACATAAATGCTAATATGTCTATACTCACACACATACTTGGACATTCTATTACTTGTAGCCTCAAAGGAACCAACATCATACCAAGAAATGCATATAAGGGCAGCTGCATCAAACCCTTTCATTGAGCAAATATGAAGTTGCAATAAACCATATAGTGATATCCTAGCGTATCTACAAATAACCAATTAAAGATATACTCTTATCTGATTCATTTATTGGACTACAGCCATGCTGGAGGTCTGACTTGTTGGGTTAGTCCAAGAAATTGACCTCAGTACTTATATTTGATCTAGATCTTATCCAGCTGAATTGTTTTTGAACCACTAAGTTATGAGGCAGTACAGAAACTACAACCACTTGTCAAGGAGTGATGAAACAAAGCCACACACACACACACATGCACGCGGAGCTTCCAAACAGTTTCTATCTACCAAATTCACTCGCAAAGCATTGTTCAAACTGGGGCTATAATAGAAGACACTTGCCCAAGGGACTTACCCTAAAGCTACATTGTTGTGAAGTAAACTTCCCAACTGCACAGCCATGCCTTCACCTTTATTTTTTTTTACATGCTTTCTTGTGGCTATAGTGAGTCAACGTTTCCTCGCACATTGCTATTGATATTGCAAAATAAGTTGTCTATGATGAGTTAATATTTGAGCTAGTATTCTAACCAGTGTATTAGAGCCAATCATCTTTTTAATTAGGATTATACTGTAGTTGTTATATCTTTGTTTTCTGAACTTTGTCTTAGAATTCATAACAGAGCATTGCATTTATGGTTGTAATCATTTGGAAAACTGCATTATTTGTCTTCTCATCTTTTCAGCTATTATATCTCCCTTTTTGTTGTCGAATCTCTGGAGAATAGTATAAATAATATTGTTAAACATTCCTTATAATGTAACATTGTGCATATTGTAACATTGTGCATATTGTAACATTGTGCTGCTGTCTATTTTTATTGTTTAAAATATTAGAAAAATTCTATTGAATGATTTCTTTCGAAATGTTTAATTATTAACCTTAATGAATCATGCAAGTCATAAATTACAAGAAATGGTACTGAGTGCAAACACCAGTGGTACAAAAAGGGATTTTGAGACTTGAATCTAAAATCTGTGGTTTAATGTGGTATATGTTACTCTTTGTTTTTATTATATTATCTGGGATTTTCTATTGGGTCTTCAGTTGTTAAGATTTTGAGGTGGGGGAAAAACAAATCAAAGAGTTTTTTTCTATTGAGTCTAGTAAATTTCTTGGTAGCTAAAACTGTTTTTTTTTTTAGAAGCTCACTGAAAGATATTTAAATAAATCTTGCTTTTCTTAGAAAACGAGGTATTTTAGTCACTCAACCTGTTTCTTAAGCAATCAATATCTAATTGTTCTTTATGAAATCAATTTTATTCTACCTGTCTGTTTCTGAAAAAAACTACTCGGAACTTATTTCTAAAATTGCTCCTTTGAGAATCACCTCAGTTTTTGAATCCGTTATACGGTTTTATAAAATTAAACAGCTGTTATTTATCTAACCCGTCATCTTATCTTTATGAAATCAGTTAACCAGTAGTAGTTTTTCAACTATTCTTTTGTGTTTTATTCATACTCTTTATTTGCTTACAAACTGAGTTGTTATCTCAACTTCATCAATATTATAAAATGTTAGAAATAAAAAATAAAAAAATTGTCTCTTTCAGTTTTTAACCAAAATCTTTGAAGAGCTTGTTGCTGCTACAAGTGGATTATTAACTATACAATGATCTCTCTATTTATGCAACTGTTGCAGTTAGTTATTTGATGGTTTATTTGATAAAATAAATCACTGCTGAAAACAAATTAGAAGTGGAAGAGGGGTGGTTTCAATTTTCCTCTCATGCCAAATTTCTCAAGAGTTTCAATACAAGTTATTCCATGTCTAAGGATAGCATTTGTTCAGTTCAGCTGCAGAGAAAAACTGTCTTCAACAAATGCTAGATAATTGCCTTAGTATCGACAACAGTTCAGTAGTGCTATCACTTGAATTAAATCCTTCCCTGTCTATGGTTGCATTGACAGATTGTTCAACTTGTTGCAACTAAATTAGTTTTCTTGCTGGCATCATTCTATACCTTCAACTTAGAGAATCTTGCTTCTTTTATTCCTTTTCTCCCTGGTTTCTTTTTTTTTTTTTTTTCTTTTATTATAAATTCGATTATATCTTCTTGGAGTCGTTTTATATTCCTATACCTGAAATTCTTTAGTTTGTTTCTGAAGAATTCCTCAAAGTTTAGGACAAGTTTTAGACAGTAAAAAGAAACAAAAAATTTTTTTGAGAAAATAATTTTTTTTGTCTTTAGTTCTTCATCTGAGAGGAATGTCAGTGTATTTTCTTTTTAATTCTTTATACTTTTTTTCATGTTTTATTTTACTCAGTTGGTTTTAATTTTAACTTTGACTTTCACTTGAGTGGTCATATATTTGTGTATAGATGTCAAAACTAACATGGCATACATGTATTTCATTGCATAATATTCTATTTTGTATTGTAGCTGCATGGCTATGTTATACATGTTCTTGTGTATTTCCATGTGTCTATATGTCATTTTGTGTCTAGTAAAGATTTCAGATAATTCAATCTGCGACAATATTAGTTTAGGTTATAGTGATAAAGTTGATGTGAGACTGTTCCTACTCACACTACTTATGATTGGGGTTGTTTGTGAATGCAAACAGGTGACCATGAAGTAACAAAGATAACTAAGATTAGCTAGGGAGCAGTTTAGTATTAACTCTTTCTTTGTCATATTTCTGTTGAAATACACTGTTTTTGTTTCAACTAAGTTTGAAAATAAGAAAGAAATTAGTAAAATAACTTTTCCATTATTAAGCTGGTGTTTGGAATATGAATTAACATGAAGTTTTTATGGAAGGTTTTAATTTTGATCACTTTACTCCTTTAGCATTTAAACCAGCCATATCTGCTCAAATATCCCACTTGTTTTATGTTCAAACCAACCAAATCCAGCCTCTCACACTTACCCTTTAAAAATTTACATCAAAATTTTGTCGGAAAAAAATAATGCATTGTTAATTGAAAACAATGTGAATCAAAAAGCATTACATTTGACTGAGTATTGTGAATGCTGAAGGGTTAACATTGTGTATCATAGAATCAATGATGGTCTTAGGTAGGTTGGCATCAAAAGGATTTAATCTGAGTATACATTAGGGATTGATGTAACAGTAATAAGAAATGATAAGGGAAGCGGTCAATCTTCCCACAAAATCAGACAAAGTTGTTGAAGATAGTGACAGTGATGACAGTTGTAGACATGAAATATATTCTATGACTTGTATAAATTATCTCTCATAATCATCAGGTTAGTAAATCATTGATGTGGTTTAGTTTTTCTCATTCTATTTTACCCAACTGCGATTACAGCTGGCAGGTATAAAGATATTTAGAAAGCAGTTTGTCTAATACTGTTGCTGTTGTTGACCTGGTCACTTCTACTTGAGTTGACCTACAGCAGTAAGATAGCTTGATCAATGAATTGTTCAATCAGTATTTTGGCTGAGATGATCCTGTCTTAATGCTGTCCAAAGACAAGTGACATCAATCATGTCTTCACTTTTGCAGATGGAAAGAGTTCAATAAAAGAGATTTGGCAAATGCATTGATCAATTTGAATGATTGCATAGCTAATTTGTTGACCCATATCATTTTAGTTTCTGTGTCATATGATAAATAAGTTTCCAGATAAATTATACATGACTGATTCTTGACCTTATAAAATGACCACTCTTCACAGTTTTATTTTTTTCTATTACTTGTTGAAGCATAGTTATCAGGATGTAGTTTTATGTCAAATCTTAAATACAATTTATGTATGTAATTAGTTTAACGGATGCTATGCAACATAGCTATAAATCTTCTGTAATATCAACAGGGTCTCTTTAATATTTTGTTGATAAACTTATTTACTCCATTTGGGAGGATGGCGGGAAAAAAAAAGAAGCTTTTTCTTTATTGATTACATTTCACTCTGTTTGTTTATGTGTGTGTATGCGCGCGTGTGAGAGAGAGAGAAAGAGAAAGATAAGCAGATGTCATTAGTATTCAAGACAGAAATATTGTTGTTTCCAATAATTTTGAGATATGTTGTCATTTCTCTTTATCCAAAAAAACTTCTTTTAGCCTATCCATTTCTTCATTTTATGTCTCTTGTGAAATATAGGAACGTGTGTACACATATGTGCATGCACGGACACACAGAGACACACACACACTTCTAAAGATCTAAATATTTTCCCTTGGTACTATTAAAATCTTATTTCTTCTGCTGTCCATTTTTCTTCTTTTTTGTTGTTGTTTGTACCTTCTTTCCTTTACTTTTGTTTTTCATTGTTTTCTTCGCTAACATTTTATCATTTCCTTTCATTCTCCTTTTCCCTCCCATTTCTTCTCACTTCTTGCTTTGCATTTCTTTTCTGTCCTTCCTTCATCACCATTCCTCTTCCTCCTTTTTACTCTCTCTGCCCCCTCCTATCTGCCTTTCCTCTGCCCTCCTTCCATCTCTCTTTCTCTCCTTTCTCTCTCCATCTATTTAAATTATGTTTAACCTTTTAAAATCTAAACTGACCATATCCAACCAAAATATTCTACACGTTTTATGTTCCAACCAACCAGATCCAGCTTCTCACACCTACTCTACAAGGTCATCTTAAAAAAATTGTTCTGAAGAATCACATCATTGAAATCTTAAAGCTGAAGAATAATGCATTCTTTTATTCTTTCAGTCATTTGATGGCAACCATGCTGGAGCACTACCTTGAAGGGTTTTTTAGTTGAACAAATCGACCCCAGGACTTATTTCTTACGCCTTGTACTTATTTCATTGGCCTCTTTTGCCAAGCTGCTAAGTTATGGGGATGTAAACACACCAACACTAGTTGTCAAGCAGTGGTGGTGAGGGGGAACAAACATAGACACACACACACACACACACACACACACACACACATATTTCAAAATGTAACCACTTGTTAATCGTTGGCAATTTTCTTCCTCCGTCTTCCCTTCTATTGGACTTTCCTCTGCTTCCGAAGAAGAGCGTCTGCTCAAAACGTGAAACAATCTTTCTTTCCTTCCCTGAGTGTCTGCTAATACTTTACATGTACCACGTTCTCACATTGTTGTTTTTTTGTGTTCTTTTGGGGATTTACTACACACACACACACACACACACACACACACACACACATACACACACACACATACACACACACACACACACACACACACACACACACACGACCAGCTTCTTTCAGTTTCCATCTACCAAATCCACTTACAAGACTTTGGTCAGCCTGAGGCTATAGTAGAAGACACTTGCCCAAAGTGCCATGCAGTGGGATTGAACCTGGAATCATGTGGTTGGGAAACAAACTTCTTACCATACAGTCATGCCTAAAACAATTTGAATAAATAAACGTTACATTTGACAGAGTAACCTGAATGCCAGAGGATTAAACCATCCTAGTCAATCATACATAATGAAAGATATACATCACAGCAATTAGTTTTCCTTACCCAGCCAAATTGTTCCCCTCTCTTACTGTTTTTCTTTCCATTATTATGTTTATTCTCTCTCTCTTTACCATTCCAAGTGATTTAGCCTATCATCATTGCTTCGTAGTGTTGTTTCTCCAGTCAAAAGATCAAGGTTACAGCGACTAATATTTGTTTCCTTACGCTTTTATATCTTCTTTTTCTGTTTTTGTCTTTAAAACTCAGCGGAAGCATTTAGATATGCATTTTAACATGTACGCTGCTGCATCGTTGCTTACATGGAAGCCTTCTGCTGAAATCAGATTTATTGACAAATAAATGGCTCATTTTTAAAACTTAACTTTTAATCAAATTAGGAATACGGGGGAGGCAACAAAAAAGAAAGAAAACAAAAGGAAAGAAAATTTTAAAAAACTTTGTAAATATAACAAATTTAAATGAAATAAAGTAGTTAGGTGAAAGAGAAGGTGGTGGGTGCAATAGAAAATGGTAGTTAATGCCAAAATAACTACAGGAAGTCCTGTAATTACAGAAATGGCAGGTACATTAGTCAAATTAATCAACTGCATAACGTTTTATTCTTTAATATTTTCAAATGAATTTAATAACTTTTTGAATGTCGTTTATATAATGTTAATTCTTTCTTTCTTTTTGGTTCTCTCTTTTTGTTTGTATATATGTGTTTTCTTTTTTTTTCCCTTCTTGTTTTTTAATTACCTTTATCTTTTTAATGTTTTTTTGTTTTTTCTGTCTCATTTTAAAGAAATTATTTGAAATCAAATCAGATCTTACACACAATCTTTACTCCCACCATGTATGTGTGTGCTTTATATACAATATGTATGTGTTTGTGTTTTTTTTTGTTTTCTTTTCTTGTTGTTATTTTGATGTTCTTGCTAGATTTCTGTAAATCTTTATCATTAATCATAATGAATCATTCCCTGTTCACTGATGCTTACTATAAAGTCATTCATGATGGGTAAGACTCTCCATCTTCTGTTATTTTTTTTTTGTTTTTTCCTTTTCATACCTTCTTTGTTCTGTTTCTTCCTTCTTATCTACATATTTTTATCTTTAAACATCTCATTTATCAGTTTTTTCTTCACATTTAATGACAACAAATGAAAGTTGTGTTTGAGATGTTTAAATGGAAAATTAAAGTAATTTAGTTTGAATATATTATGCTCATGAGTAAGGAGTATTATGCGTGCTGTACAAGTAATTTTTGTGTTATTAATTTGTGAATCATAAGTATTCCTTTTTATGCACGTGTTAGAGATATTTACAAGCGTATGTTTGAGTTTGTGTTGAGTGAATGTTATTTGTGTATACATGTATGTGTGCCAAGACTGTTACATGCATGCGTGTATCATGAGAACTTTCAGTGAATGTATGAATGCTTACTGTAATTTATGAATGTGCCTATTTATCATGGCTATTTTGTGTGTGTACTGGGTGTGTGCATAAATAATGTATTTAATATTGAATATACAAAAGAAAGTGTTCAGATCTTGTGTGATGTGCATCAGGAATAGAAAAAGTTAAATGATGTGAATGAGGGAATGGTTGAATGATTAGATTTCATATTTGAAGGCAGTGATTAATGATTAAGGTAGGAAACAGTTGGTAAAGAAGCAGTGATTGCTGTTTTGTGAAACATAGATCTTTTGTCTATTTGATGTTCAGTAAAAGGGCACTATTCATATTTTAAACCAACTTCTTTAAAGGGACAAGTTTTGTTTTGGATTGGATAAGTGAAATCAGCTCAAGCTGCATTTGAGCTGGAATAGATACTGCTTGATTATTGTTGAAGAAGAAAAAAAAAAATTGAATAGGCTGAGTAGTGGGACTGAAAAGGTAGACAGTTTAGTGTGGGATCTGTCTGTCTATCCATCCATCCATCAATGAGAGAGAGAGAGAGAATAATAGCAGTAGGACAGAAATTACCAATCTGTATAAGAATAAGCTCATACATCAACTATGTAATTAGTTCTACAGTGGTATAAATCAAGTAATTACACTGTAGAAGAGCCCATCATCTAGCCATTTAATGACACACAAAAACTGTTAAATTCACTTTAAATTTATTTATTTCACAAAGTGCCAAAGCTGGAGTGAAACTGTGTCAGTTGCCAGGTTGCAGCTGTGTGATGAAAATTTTGATTCCTTATGAAATGAATTTAACACTTTTATACATTATTAAGTTGCTATACTATCACTTCCAGTTTCAATTCTTGGGTTTCAGTGAAATCAATTGCTAAGCAAGTACAAATCCAATACAGATTTCAGAAAGATAAAAGTTGTACACTGCTGGGTAAGTTTGTATGACTGAGGCATGGGTAGTACTTATAGCATTTAAAGGCCTTTTCAGATCCTTGAGATTATTGTAACTAATGCTTATTTGATGTGTACAGGCAAAACATGAGATGGATTTCCAAAGGTTCAATCTGTTGGGCAGGAAGGATAAAGGTGTCAGTCTGAGTGACAAGGGAGGAGAGCAAGGTGTGATGCATGAGACTACATTGAAATGGTGTACAATAATTAGTTTTGAAAACAGGTGTTGTAGTTGTGATAAAATAGGCAATGAAACAAGACAGGATGTTCATTAGTCAGAGAAGTTGAATTGTGTTTAATGAGTCTTTTACCTTATTCAATGCAGGAGTGTTATTTGATGGTGATTTGGTTGCTGTTTCTAGCAGGGCTAGGAACCTAGTAAAAAGTAAGAAATCCATTTCTGAATCAACTTCTAATGTGATTGGGAAAGGTATGAATACTACCAAATACCCTCTTATCTCATTTCAAAAATAGGAAGTTTCTACCTGTTGGGTATAGAATTAAAGAAATTGAGAAGATTAGAGTTTATTGTAATAACAGTGATAAAAAGAAATAAAATGCAAACTTAACATGACAGGGTACTTATGTATTTTAGACAGTCAGTCTGTTTTGCAATCAAGTAGATCACTTATATTGCCTTTTCAAAAGTTACAGTTTTCTTTTTCATTCAGTTTTGGATATTTAAATATTTTGAGCACATACTGAAGTATAATATATAGAACATATAGCTGCTTGTTCTAATATATACAATTATGCATTGACAAGCCATGTCACTCATATCAACACTATATTGGCATCTTACAGTACCTATCTTAAAGTGTATCGATCAAACAATTGAACAGAGAGGGGAAAAGACAATTATGAAATATGTGAGAAGTATAGAAATATATTTTTGGTGTGTTTCCCATTAACATTGCATTGAGCAAAGATTTTGAATGGGGTTTCACCCATTGCCATCGTTTTTATAATCAGTTCATGGTTTGTTTTGTCTTTTGACCAAATGGGCCTACTTCTTAAAATATCTGTTAAATAGAACACTCCACTCCAACTATGAAATAACATCTTCCTTGGTCAACTTTTTCTTCTGCTACCATCTGCAATTTATCTATTTTATTTTATATTGCAATTTGCCACCCACAGGTCAGTTACAGGTCGACTGCATTTCTGAGAGCAAGAGTGACAATAGTTTTTTAGTCATATCTGGACCAAATATTCTACCTGTTTAATGTCCAAACCAGCTAAATTTTGCCACGCACACCTACTGTACAATGTCATTCTAAAAATAAACAATCACATCATCAAAATCTGAAAGCTACAAGATAATGTTTAATTAATTCAAAATAAACTGAATAAGCATTACACTTGACAGAGTAATCTAAATGCTAAAAGGGCTAATGCAATACCAGAAGCATCTTTTTTATATAGCATCATTTTTTCTGGGTTTCTTGCTGATGCTTATATCCTATGCTCTCAAACACATGCTGCACAGCCAGTATCACTTGTAAGTACAGGGCTGTCTTAAGGCATGGGCACACCGAGCAGTTGTTCAGGGTCCTCACAGGTCCAGGGCCCAATTATGATGTGTGTATGATGTAGCTTGCAGTCAATAAAAGTATATTATAGGGCTCAATGTATTCATTTGCCCAGGGAATGATGCTAAGGCAGTTCTGTATAAGTATTACTTGTTAATATGTACCATGTTTTCCTTAAATGTTTTAGGTGCCAGTATAGTTACTAGCAGATACAAATGTCTCAGGCCCCTATATGCTGACTCAGCAGAACACCCAAATTGGTGTCAGCTGGTGGGAGAGAGAGAGTATCCCTAGCACTCAGCTGGTACTCATTGCAACTGAGTAAACTGGAACAAGAAAGAAGTGCCTTGCTCAAAGATACAATTAGTCCAGGAATTGAACCAGTTAGCTAATGATCACGAACTGAACACATTAACTACTAGTCCATGTACCTCCAGACACACACACACACACACACACACACACACACACACACACACACACACACACACACACACACACACACACGTGCGCGCAGTTCCAGCCTACCAAATTACACTCGCAAAGTATTGATCAATCTTATTCTATGGTTGGAGTCAACTTGCCCATATTGTTGTGTGGTCATGAAGCAGAATCCTACATCCATTTGACATGATTTTCTTTTATTTTATTCACAAGCTTAAGATTCTTTGTATATTTTAATTGCATACTCAAAATTACCCTCTCTCGCTCCTTCATCACTTTATTTT
The DNA here is from genome assembly GCF_046866305.1 of Octopus bimaculoides. Taxonomy (NCBI): domain Eukaryota; kingdom Metazoa; phylum Mollusca; class Cephalopoda; order Octopoda; family Octopodidae; genus Octopus; species Octopus bimaculoides. The sequence continues at coordinate 50,233,996 of NC_142936.1, read as the reverse complement.
TCTTCCCTTCTCAACACCGCGTACCATATTATTTAGCCTCTAATATGCAGATCCTCTCTCCCTTTCATAACATATTTCTATTGTCTTTCTCTGAATTTCACATTTCATATGTAACAAATCAAATCACACCCACCAACCTTGTTTGAACATCTGTTATCAAAGTCCATGCAAATGATAACCATTTGCTATTAAAACCCTACTGGTACTAACCCACATGGGACTACTTCTGGTTCTTTGATGCACAATTGCCTGCTTTTAGAATATTTATGCTTAAATTAAATCATAATTCTATTTTTAAAAAAATCTTTTGTTAAGTCATTTCAAACACCAGCTTAATATACCTATTAAAAAGTTTGTTCTTTAAATCTTTCTTCAAATTCTTATTATGTTCAAAATTAATTCAAACACATAATCAGTGCATTTTCTCTGAAATATGACAATGAAAATGTTGTCCTTGATATCAGATGAAGGAAACTACATTCACCTCAGTTAATTATATTTAATGAAATCATAAATCACACTGCTTTATACAAGGATTGCGATTCTTTTCAGTTTATACTCCTGCTTGGTAGTTTCACTGGAGAACAAACTAAACAATATACATTTTTATTTTCACAATGTTTTCATACTTGTTTTCCAAAGTCTCAAGGGAATCTGCATGAATATTTACAACCGAAACATGAGTTTATTTGCTATAAGATATTTTGTGAACTAATGGAAACTATAATGTTGTTTTAGAATATTCTGAGAATACACTGTTAAGAAGTAGTGCTACAGTTCTCTACTTCACCAGAACAACTGTCACGTTTCACTTTATTAATTGTTTCTACTGTTTTAACGCCATTTTTAGTGTTTCAGTAATAGTGATGTGAAGAAGAGGATAATGATGGTAGTAGTAGTAATAATAATAATAATAATAATAATGATGATGATGATGATGATAATAATAATAACAATAATAATAATAATAATAAATAATGATAATAATGAATAATAATATTAATAGTCATATTTTCTATTTTCTTAATACGCTATTTTGTTCAAGTAGTTAGGCAGTGTAGAATTTATTCCATTTATTTTTATTTTCTTTTATACTTTTGGAATTTGTTATGTTCTCTTATATGACACTATCAAATTAGGAAACTTGTCTTCCATGATTTCCTGACTTGAGAGCTTTCTCAATTAATGTCCGAAGAAGTGGAATTTTTTTTTGCTGAGGAAAATCTGTGTTATTCGAGAGGTAGAATAATGTGTTAAGTAGTTGTTAATATATGTCACAGATAACTCAATGAATAAGCTGGTGTAAAAAAATAAATATATAAAACAAAATAAAATAAACAACAAAATATTAACAACAACAGCAACAACAACCAAACATACAAAATACATAAACATAGAGGGTAGTAAAATTGTATAGAGAAATCATTTATATTGACTAATAACTGCTAGTATCTGATTTGTAAGAATGATGAAGTATTTTATTAATGGTATATAGCAAACAAGTATAAGAGACAGCGTTTTAATGATGATTTCTCATAATGGGCAATGAATCCTCAGAATTATAAATGGAAAGTAACTTAATTTGTTGATATTCATATATTTTCTCTAAGGTATTGGCAAAGTAAGTGGTTTCATATCAAAAATTAGAGCCAGTTTGTTCAACTTAACACTGTACTGTTATTCTGTAGTGAAGTGGGGTTCTTGACAGTATTCACAAAATAATAAATATCAGAAATATATTGGAGATGATTTAACTGACTTTAACTCTGACCACCCCCCACACACACACCTCCAACTCTACAGTAATTGATTTTGATCTTAAAGTGACACATCGACAATTATGTCATGTTAATAATAATAATCTTCCGCTTTAGGCACAAGGCCAGCAGTTTTTGAGTTGAGGAGGTTTGTTGATTACATTGACCCGGTACATGATTGTTACTTTATTTTATCAACCGCAGAGGGAGGGAAAATAAAATTTACTCCAGAAGGATTTGTACTTGGAACATAACATGCCAGAATAAATACCACAAAGCATTCTTTCTAAAACTAATGATTCTGTCAACCCACTACCTTCAAAAATAAAAAAAAGTAATATTATTATTATTATTTAAGGTAGTGGGTTGGCAGAACCATTAACATGCATACAAACTGCTTAGTAACACTTCGATTGTCTTTACACTCTGAGCTCAAATTCTGCTGCGATAGCTTTGCTTTTCTTCCTTTTGGGGTCAATAAAATAAGTACCAGTCAAGTACTGAAGTGATGTAACACTTTCCACTCCTTTCAATAAAAACAAAAATGCTAACCCCGTACCCAAAATTTGAAACCATTATTATTATTATTATTATTATTATTATTATTATTATGTGAAAGAGCAGTGCATGCCATCAAAGTGACACTGGGGTAAAATATACGAAGCCCAGTATACCTATCATAACTACCCATCTGATAAGGGTACACCAGGCACATGCATCACAACCATATGTTTGCGACATGGTGATCTCATATCAAGATAAACAGTGCATGACCTCACAGGTGGGGGCCCAGTTAGAATTTTCTTCAGAGTAGCCCATTCCACTCAAAAGGTCCCATGTTTCCAAAGGTGAGTTATTCAAACCTCAAAGAATTCCTCTCAATGTATGGCTATGATGCTCTTCCACTACTTCTGATCATGATTAGAGATGCACATAGCGTCAGCCACCAAGGGACATGCTCAACTGGTTAAGGTCAAACAAGTGACAAGCAAATCTGTGGTATTAAGCAGAATATTTGCTGTAGCCCATCCTTTATACCAAGACAAAACAATGTACATGATAACACATCCAATCAATTAAGATCAGAAGCCATGAGAGCCACTGCCTGGTACTGCATCCGGGCCTTTTATCATCATCATCATCATCATCATCATCATCATCATCATCATCATGATTACCAGGTGGTAGATTGGTAGAATCAATGGACAAAATGTCATGCAGAATTATTTTTTCTGGCTCTTGGTGTTTTGGGCTCAAATCCTGCCCAGGTCAAATGCAGCTTTCACATTTTAGGGCAATGAAATAAAAAATGCCGCAAGTGCAGGGTCAATGTTATTAATAATACCCTCTCCTTTGAATTGCTATTCATATACCTGAATTAGAAATAGTTATTGATAATTATGTTTGTGTAATTTCATGATTATACCTAAATGCTCTCTATGAGAAAGAATAAAATTGTAATGTAAAGGCATCTCTAAAATCACTGCTTTTCACTGGGAGAGAGCAATGTGGGCCAGTGACTTTCATGCTTTTCTTAAGGTCTTTAATAGTGTAAATAAAATTAATTACAATAACTGTAATAATAATAATGATGACAAAGATTGTTTATTCATATCATGTGTGAAGTTTTGATAGCTTAATTTCGAGGAAATAAAGAGGCAAAAGATTAAGAGAAGAGTAAGAAAGGAGCACTTGCCTTACAAAACTTATTGAATAGATCAAGGTAATATTATAATATCTATTGTATAATTTTCTTATTAATTCTGTGCTATAAATGGACAACTTCTATGCGTATGCTGAATTATTGTCTAGATTTTTCTCTTTCTTTATTCCTCTAGTTTCAATAAGATGCCAATAACTATTGCTTTTCAAATATTCCTTCATAAGCTATTTAAAGCTATAGCAGAACAGTGATGTTTCGTATACCTACTTGTAAGGAACTGGATGTTCTTCTGTTTCGTGAAATGTGTAAGGATAACTGCTTAGGTAATTAACATCTAGGGAAATTCACACACAAACATTAATCAAACGTAGGTCAGTTGTTTCATAAAAACATTATGAAACTCCATAAATGTTTCTTTTGTATAAATATGAATGAACATCTGATATTGTAGATTAGTAAAGTTGCTGGCATATTAAGCTCCTAAACTAAGTGGCTTTAGCTTTCATCTCGGCTCATGACCAAATTTTATCGTTTCATCTCAACTCAAGAGATCAATGGTCATAATTGTGTTCTTTGATTTTTGTTTTTATCAGTGCTTGTGGTATAAAAGCAGTGTCCACTATTATCTTCTGCTAATAGCTAATGTGATTGAGTTCCTGGGTAGATTCTAAGAAGTTTAATTTTCTTCCTCGAAACCTGGGTAGCAACCATAAGCTGAATTGCTCTACAGACATGTGTACATAGAAATTCAAAATTACAATGCTAAAATTTTCCTTTGATGAAATTCTTCTTTGGAACCTTCTGTCAATAAGCAGTGTGAATATTTTGAGTATCTAATATTAATAAAGATACTCATGATTTTCCTTAGGAATGTGATTATTTTGTTTGTATAATCATGAGGTCTTATATTGTGTATGTGTGAAAAAGAGATGGGAAGAAAGAGAGATTCTTTCTGAATAACTTCTATTCTGTTTGAAATACTGTACCCATTGACTTTGTATTATTCATCTCTTTGATATTTGACTTGGAATTTATTTTAAACGGAAACTGTATGAAACTCACTGCATTTGTATATGTGTGAATGCTTACAGTCTCTGATTGCATAAAAATAATTTTGGCCTATAAATGGTGATAATTCCTCAGCAAATCATCTGCTAGCTTTTTTTGCTTTTGAAGATGTATTAGAAAAGAAAAGAGTAAATAAATAAAAGAAGGATTACTTACTTGATGAGCATGTAAGGTTAATAACAGGAGGGACATATGACAGTAAAACAATACCTCAATAACATGTATTTGTTTAACCCATGGGGAGGGGGGAAAATGACATAAAATGAACAAACATGTATATACTGGCTGGAAGTTTCACTGAAAAGCAATTAAGCTGAAGGATGTTCTCAATACTGTTAGATAGAGTGGGGTTATATTTATATTTAAAGTTGAGTCTGGGTGAGTCACTATTTTACTGTTATTCATGCGTCATGACTCATAGACCCAGATTTAATCCTTTAATGTTTAAACCAGACATATCCAGCCAAAATATTCAACCTGTTTTATATTAAGCCTGGTCAGATCTGGTTTATCACATCTACCCTACAATGTCATTCTAAAGATAAACAATCATATCATCGAAATAACAAAGCTCTGAAATGATGCTTGATAAGCACCATTCAAACTTTGGGCCTCACAGAGGCAGGGACAAGTGACTGAGACCTTTGGCAGTATACTGTACTTAAGAAGACCTGTCGAACCAAATAAGAACATAGTTGTGGCTAAAGCCAGTGTTGTGTAACTGGCACCCATGCCGGTGGCATGTAAAAAGCACCCACTACATTCCAACCCATGCCAGCATGGAAAACGAACATTAAATGATGATGATGATGAATGTAAATTAATAAGCATTACATTTGATAAGGTGACCTGAATGCTAAAGAATTAAACATACATTTATACTTATTATTAGCATATTCCTCATTATCTCCATTTTAACATCCATTATTTTTCATAATGGTATTAGCTAGATAATCCTGAAGTAGAGTATATTGTCATTCTTCTTCATCTAAATTCCTGGTTCCCCTGCTAATTAGCCAGTTTGTGTGCACCCACTGTTGGCATTATGTATACAGGTTGAGTTTTGACTAAATCCTTTCTTGTACATTGAGCAACACCACCTAAGAACCTCTGAGATTTTGTACTCTGTCTTATTTAATAAGACTCTGATCTTTGCTATATTGTCCACTGTTCTAGGCTTAAAGCTTTCTTTGATACATTTTAGGAAAGATGCTGCAATGGAAAACATTTATCAGCATGAATAATTTTAGTCCAACCTATATTAGCTTGGAAAACAGATGTAAGTATTGTGATGAAAACAGCAGTAATAGTAGTAGCTATTATTAAAATTTTTAAGAACATGCAGTTCCAAAAGCAATTGTCTATTGTATATGAAATTCTTCCCTAGATTTGCTGCCAATCTTGTCCTTGCTTACAGTTATTGTATACAAGCATGGACTACTTTCATAACTTGAATATACATACGTATATTCTTTTTCTTTTATTCTTTTACTTGTTTCAGTCATTTGACTGCAGCCATGCTGGAGCACCGCCTTTAGTTGAACAAATTGACTCCAGGACTTATTCTTTGTAAGCCTAGTACTTATTCTGTCAGTCTCTTTTGCCAAACTGCTAAAACATGGGGACATAAACACACCAACATCGGTTATCAAACGAGGGTGGGGGACAAACACTGATACACAAATATATATATGATGGGCTTCTTTCAGTATCCATCTACCAAATCCATTCACAAGGCTTTGGTTGGCCTGAGGCTATAGTAGAAGACACTTACCCAAGGTGCCATGCCGCGTGGCTGAACACAGAACCATGTGGTTGGGAAGGAGGTTCTTACCACACAACTATTTTACCATATTTATGTGCCTAAATGCTTAATTCTAGCAAAATGTAGAAACCAAGGCAAATATGGTCCAAATCTATTCTAGTTGTATCATATGACTTGTTCATTCCAATGACTTTTCGAGGTAGATACATTTATCAAAGTGAGGAAGCCCCCACTCACCCACTATTTTTCAGGTCACCAAATTAAATCAGGCACCAATATAATTGATATGGTAACCTACTGAACAGGTCTCATAAGCTATTAAGTATATATATATATATATATAAATAAATAAATTCGCATAGTAGAGTTTGTTTCTCTCTCTGTAAGTTGCACTCATGGGACAATTTGAACCCAGATTGGCAAGCTAATGAGATATTCACCATATAAATAAGTTAACTGCTGCTTACTGTAAGGTGATGAGCTGTCCCACTCCCCCATATCATTGCACCTATTTACAGCCAGGGCAGACCAACTAATGGGCAATATTGCACCAATGTTACATTATAAACTCTAACACCTTTGACTGCTAGGTGAACATCACATGAACTCACTCAGCTGTGGCTTTTTCATGACCCATTACAACACTCAACACAGATAGTAATTCTGTTTGCAAACGATTTAATTACTTTAAATCAATAGCAGCACTTATTTCAAGAAGATAAGGAATCAACCTCCGACACAAATGTGTTATTCCTTTGAAATGAGAAAATAAAGGAGGAAAAGAAAATACAAAAAAAAAAAGAAACACAGAGGGAAATAAAAGTATGTTTTCATGTTATCAAAATAATATCCTACTTTCACACAAAAGTTTTTGGTGCTAGCAGTAAAACTTCCAATAAAAACTTGTGTATTTGTGTGTATTTGTGGGTAACTGTTTATATTTGCCTATATTGATTGCATTGACGGAAATGTGTGTATGCTTACATCTAAGTACATATTTCTTTCTTTTTCTCATATATCTTTCTATCATGTCCTCTTATTTTTCTCTTGTTTTACTCTCCACCTGTTTCTCTCTCTCTCTCTCTCAATCTAGTATCTCTTTCAAAGACAGTGGCATGCAAACACACACACACACACACACACACTATATATATATATATATATATATATATATATATATATATATATATATATATATATATATACACATACATACATATGTGTGTGTGTGTGTTTGCATGTGCATTGAAAGAGAGTGGTGGGTATGAGAAAAAGAGAAACATAGAGGTGGTGACAGAAAGAGATATAGAGAAGTATTTATATCTCTTTCCTTCGTTCTTTTCTTATCACTTTCTTCCTCTGATCCCTCTCCTCCACCTTTCACTCGCTATGTGCGGTTGCACATGTGTTGTGTCACTGTCTTTATACATTTTTTATTACTTTTTTCTTTTGCAGATACTCTACGTGTGGTGGTAGTGTTCGTAATGTAGCATAGTAAATATAATCAGTGTACATATTTACATTTGTTTGTTAATGTCTATTGCCACTTCTTTTTCCTTGCAAATCAATCTAACAGTTGATGTGATGTTTCTTCACACATACACACACACACACACACACACACACACACACACACACACCTACAAGTATCTCTAAGATAACTCATTAGAGCTAATTGAATATATATGGCTTTTTTTAATCACTATTTAATCTCTGTGTGTATGTGTGCGGTTATGCATACATATGCATAATTAGGTATCAACATGAGTGTATTTCTGTTGGGTTTTTTTTTGTGTGTGTGTGTATATGAGTATATTTGTGTTCTTTTTGTGTGTTTATAATTGCATAAATTTGTGCATGTATGTGTGTATACATAAGCACAAGTTATATGGTTTACATGAAATTATTCTGTATATTTCGATAAATTGAAATGAGTGAAAAATTATGGTAATGGTCTAGCAGCATTTAGGTATGAGTTTATTCAGTACACCAAGTTCTGTCTGCTCCATTCCACTGTAATGTCAGAAAAAAATTACTTAATAAGTCTGTGAATGTTACCTGAGGCAGATTGCTATTCTGTCAGCTAGTTAAAACACTCAAAGCAGTGTTATTCAGCGTTGTTTTTTTATCATTTTTTAACCCTTTTGTTATTATATATCTGTTGAAATACACTGTCTTTCTTTTAATTAATTAAAGATAATGAGAATTTAGTAAAATAACTGTAAATCTCTAACTCGTGTTAGGAACATAAATATAATGAAATTCTAATTGAAGGTTTGAATTTAAATCACTGTTAAACACAAACTCAATGTCACAGAATTAGGAGCAGTCTCAGGTGAATTGGTACGGAAAGGTTAATCACCTACAGTAACGACTAAGGATATTTTATTATTCTTTAAATATCAATATTTGAGGACGTGTGTGTGTGTGTATATATATATATATATATATATATATTTTGCATATACAAATATGTCATGATGTACTATGCAACAATCTATGTACATAAAATTTTTACATTATTTCTCTCTTTTGCTTTCCCCCTCTGCTTCCTTGTTCTACTGGGGTAGCCAAGTATCTCCTCTGTAGTAAGACTGCTATTCTTGACCCTTTATCAAACTTCAACCTCTTGCCTGGCACACAGCCACTTCTCTCAGTTCCTCTCTCTCTCTCTCTCTCAGTTAAGACCACCTTGTCTTGCGAGCCATTTAGTAACCCTACAGGTTCTTAAAAAAAAAAACACCCATGCTGGAGCCGAACAAAATGCAACTGTGCTGGCGCCACATAAAAATCACCCTCGCCAGTGCCATGTAAAAAGCACCTGTACTGGCACCGTGTAAAGCTTATCCTTGCCAGTACCGCATAAATAGCATCCATGCCAGGGCCTCATTAAAGCACCCAGTACACTCTGTAAAGTGATTGGCATTAGAAAGGTCATCCAACCATAGAAACCATACCAAAGCAAATGACTGAGACCTGGTGCAGCCCTCCGGTTTGTCAGTTCCTATCAAACCATCCAAATCATACCAGCATGAAAAACAGTTGTTAAATGATGATGATGATATCTGTGTGAGTACATACATAAACCCACTGCAGCATCAATGTCCAAAACAGGTGTATTATTAAACAGTTACTAAACATTACATGATTTACTCAAAATATTATGTTGACGACATATCTTGTACAAAGATAATTTATTATACTCATTAATATTTGTAATACATTTACTGTTCAAATATTATTCATTTTTTGACTTTTCTTTGATACAGCGTAGAATTATGGCTTGTATTTCAAAAGATAATGAATTAGCTGACTTTAGTCTGACAATGTTCGTGTATTTTGTTTTACTGAAAGTTTTGTTTAATATCTTAATAAATTCCAATTAGAAATTTTTACATTTTCTTCATATCATAACCATCATAACAATAATAATAATAGTAATGTTTCAAGAAAATGAATAATTGGTTTTGTCAACCACTGGCACTTTATTTTAGAGATCTATAAGAGGTGAAAAGCAAAGATAATATCTTTTAATGATGATGATAATGGGTGATGGTGGTGCTAGGACCTGTAATTTTGGTGGGGTAGGGCTAGTTGATTACATCAACTCCAGTTCTCAACAAAAGGTAAAGTCAACCTTGGTGGAATTTTGAACTCAGAATGTAAAGGCAGAGTAAAAGGAACTAAGCATTTTGTCCAGCACAGTAACAATTCTGCAAGCTCACCACTTTAATAATAATAATAATGATAATAATAATAATAATAATAATAATAATAATAATAATAATAATAATAATAATAATCCTTTCTACTAAAGGCACAAGGCCTGAAATTTGTGGGGAGGAGACTAGTCGATTACATCAACCCCACTGTTTCACTACTACTTAATTTATTGACCCCCAAATACCGCCAAGCATTTCATCCAGCATGCTAACGATTCTGCTAGTTCGCCGCCTTAAATAATAATAATATTAGTAATAATAGCAATAGCCTTTTTACAAGGCCTAAAATTTGAGGGAGCAGTAAGTCGATTATATAGATCCCAGTATTCAGCTGGTACTTAATTTATCAACCCCGAAAGGATGAAAGGCAAAGTCGATCTCAGTGGAATTTGAACTCAGAACATAGCGGCGGACGAAACAATAAAGATTATAATAATAATAATAATAACAATATGTTTCAAATTTTGGCACAAAGCCAGCAATTACATGAAGTCTTCAAATTTTCCAAAGAAATAAAATAAAATATTGACATCATTTCATGGGAAATTCTTGTTGCTGATATGTGGAGGATGCTATATAAGAATGTATCTATCTATCTATCTATCTCTCTCTCTCTCTCTCTCTCTCTCTATATATATATATATATATATATATATATATACATATATATATATATATATGTATGTATACACAATTGCAGTGTGGAAGGTGTTTATAAGCCATTTAAAAACACACAACATTTAAATTTAATTTGCCAAAATTTTTTGTGCTTTGAGACTGCGACCTGTTCACTGACAAAATTCCGTGCTCCATCTCCATGCTGTTTTTGTTTCAGCACACAATCTCAGATCAGGTCACTTTCTATGCAAGTACATCTTCATGTATATATATATACTGTAAGATTAAACTTCTGTTCATCCTCTAATTCCTTATGTACTTTGTACTTCTATATCTAAACCATGTTGGCAAGATAACATAGTCTGCCATAGACACCTGTGCTTTGGTTCTTTCTTTCTTTTTCTTTTCTTCCTTTTTTTGTCACTTTTGCTATGAATTAAATTAATGAATTCAACGGATACACCGTCTGCAAGTAGTTGGGTTCAGCATATTATCCTCCATTTTCTAATTGTTTCTAATTGTTACACAAATTTTGGGTAAAACCTCCACTTTTACCCGCTCCCATTGATTGCACCTAGTATAGCACTAGTGTAGCAATAATTGGGTACCCTCCCAGCAGTATACTGGATAGATACTATCCCTTAGTGGGTTGAACCCCCAACCTCTAACTCTCTCACGTTATATAATGACTGAAAAAGATAAAAGAACCACTAAATTCCTTGGTAAAACTTTAAGCTAAGGGAAGTAACTCATAATTCTTGTTCAGCTATCTCAGTAATACTATGGCATTGAAACCTCTCACAGTTACTTTATCTGGTAGGAATAGAAACCCAAATGCTTTTAAATCAGATCTCAATGCTGGATGTTCAGGAACCAAATGAAGGACAAATTTTCAATGTTGCGATCATCCAGATCCTAAAAAGATATATGTCTCTGAAGAGTAAATGTAGGTCGAGATACAGGGCTCCTGGACGGACAAACAGAATTTTGTGTTTATTAATATAGATGTATAAGAATGATCAATTTAGCACTAAATGAAAATTAATGACTAGGAATTGAACCTGGATGGCCCACTTGTTGCTGGAAATTCATTACTCTGGTACACTACACCATTTGCCATAAACTAATATCATTATCAGCATCATCAGCCTCTTCAACAGTGTTCCCAACACCATTGCTAACATCATCTTCTATTGTCATTTGTTAGATTTGGCTACTTTGTTTGCCAAAGTTAAAACAACAAAAACTTGAACAAAAGCTATCATTCCATCATATGAATGATAGCTTCAGATTCCTTCCTATAAAGATGTTTAGTAAAATTTGTCATATCATATATCATTCTTTCAAATTCTTTCTATCATGTTGTGACACATGGTTATTATGATGTACATAATTTGACATCTATGTCAAGTTCTACATCGCTGCACAGTTTTCTTGTTAAATTCTCAGTGGGTGAGTTCAAAATCGAAAGCATTGTTCTTCTTGTGTAAGTAGGTAGAAAGGGTATGGACTGATACAAATTACTTCACTCAACTTAACATAGTTAACTTACCTCAAAAAATATGGTAACATTCACACTTTACAGTTAGATTTTTATTACAAGGAAAAAAAAAATAGTTGTAGACATAGAGAGACAGGTGGTGGGAGGGGGAGAAAACAAAAGAAAGAGGTGTATCAGTTCATGTGCAAATATCCAATTTATCTGATCTAGTCAATTTATGAAGCTAGAATTAATAAAAAAAAAAAAAAGATAATAAATAGATATAATATGCATATGCAGCCAATTTGTGATGTTAACATTGATAAAAATAGATGTAAAAACCATAAAACAGAAGTGTGGAAACAAAAAATATAAAAGATATTTAATAATTTTAAGAGAATATAGTAAATAAGTCTTCACCCCCGTTAATATAAAAGGAATAAAGATTCTATTTATATGTGTATACTTTTAGATATGTTTGTATGTGAAATGGTGTAGAGTTGTGTGAGAAAGAAGGTTGTTGCTATGGGGCTTTATTGGAAAATAAAATAAACAAATGCAACAAAATATTTGGAATACAGAAAATGGAAAAATAGCATCCTGTGTAACAAAATATTTTTGGAGAAAAATAAATTCTTGAGAAAGAAAAATGAGAATAGAATTGTGTGGTTTGTTGTTCATACCTTATTCTAAAGTTTTAAGGATGCAGGTGAAATTAATTAGGTTCAGATGGAAATGGAAGCTAATTCCTAGGCTTGACCAGTAGTACTTGTTCTAGCACTCACAAATATGGAAAGCAGCATATGGAATAATATTGACACATGTTAAAAGAGCTAGATGTATTTCTGCTTTTTATTTATCTCTTCAATAATTGTACAGGAATCAGTCCTTTCTTTAACTTCAGTGAGTAAGATTTTCTGATTTTATGACCAATGTTGGCAATAGAACTTGAACCTGAAGCATTTTGGTCAATTTGAGTCATAAACTTTATTCCCTTGTGCCATCATACAAGACTTGAGCTCTGCATGTAAATTAGTTTATTTGAATTATTTTTATTGTTGTCATTGTGTATGTATTTGGGTTTGATTATAGTTATGAATTCCATATAAATTGATAGTTGAAGATTACTAAATCTCTAATCCTTATAATTTGCAGCGAAGATAGCTGCAAAGTTATATAAGAAACCAAATATATTCATATACCAGACATGTTATTTGATCTGTATATTGTTTTCAGTAGCCATTAACTTGTAAAATGCACAGTAGTGTGTCTTTGTATATGTACATTAATGTTGCTCTATGTGTGTTTACACTCACAGGACATTGTGTGTGTATATAGGTATAGATATAAACAGATAGATAGATAGATAGATAGATATAAAAGCTGAAAAGCCATAAAAATAGAAATATTCATGTCTCATGTCATCCAAGAGAACAGTAATATTAAGAAGTTAATGGTTAATTATTGTCCTTTACCTCTGATAGATATTAAAATGAGAGTAGACATCACTTCAGAATACAGGCATATTTTAATGGTATGTTATTTAGTTTCTGATGAGAAAGTTTCAGACAAGGAGCTTTCTAATACAAAGATTGCAGAGCAATCTATTCTATGTTTAGAGATTTTCTTGTGACCTTCTTCACTTTTACAAGTTGCCATAATTTTAAATACTATATTTAACCTTCTATTCTGATGTTTTATACCATCTTTGTGGCTTCTCAATTCAGATTGTACTCAGGTATCTGTTACCTGTTGTTTGTTCATTTGGGTGTTAACAAAATAGTACCAGTAATATGGTTGAGGATTGGTGACAGGAAGAGCACCTATCCATAGGAAAAAAATCCACAAGTCTCCTCTGGTCTATGCAAGCTTTGAAAAGTAGGCATTAAATCAATGATGAAGAAGAAGAATGTACCAAATTCTTAGGCAGCCATCTCTTTCTGTTGTTGATGTTTTTATAGTTCCGGGTCAGCTGCAAAATTATACACATGCACGGTGCACACGCACACACACACACACACACACACACACATTTATGTATATGTGCCATGGACACTCCCATCATTATACGACATATGAGCGTTCTGCAATTTCTTACTGAAGAACCACACAGATGATTTCGTTACAGTGGTCAAATGTTTGTGTTCACATAAGCTCATTCCTGCTGTCAAATCAACATTACCTGTACAGGTGCACAACATGCCACATGTCAGATGATGAATTGATTGTAGAGCAACATGAAATGAAGTGTTTTGCTCAAGAACACAACACCTCGTCTGGGAATCAAACCATGATTTTGTAATTGTGAGTGTAACACCCTAATCACTGAGCCATGTGCCTTGACTTTGTGTGTGTGTATACACACACACACACACACACACACACACACATGTATGTATGTATATAATAATAATAATAATAATGAAAGAAATGAAGGAATTATTCCTTCATTTATTTACATACCAGTACAGAAAGTCTTCAAATTTTCAAATGAAATAAAATAAATTAAGATATAAACGTAATTACATTCAAGAATTTGTCAAGCGCTTGAGAACATGTATACTTCTACTAAGGGTATGGTGCAAATTGAATAGTATATGGCAGTCATGTGACTTTTTTAGGGCCATCTATGACAGTGCTCATCAACGTGCCATGTGATCAGAGAGGATTGGCACCGCTGATAAGTCAGTTTGGTTATGTGATAAGATGAAGTGTTGTTAGTTTTCTTAACTAATTTTGGTTCAGAATAGTGTTTACATTCTCATTTATCACATGACCTCTTTTGCAAGGAGATCAAAGAGAACAGGATACATAGACAATAGGTTGAGCATGTCTCTTATTACTATCACAGTTGACCCTAAAATGTCAGATTATTCAATTTGTACCACCCCTTTGCAACCCTCATATGAGCCTACATTTCTGTATAATAAGGAAATTGAACTTTCTATCTTTAGTAGATGTATAACTATTCTCAATCACTAGAAAATTCTTAAATGTAATGACATAAACATGTTATTTTCATTTCATTTCCTTCGGGAATTTGAATACTTTCAGAATGTGTATATAAAAAGGAACAATAACTTAATTTCTTCTGACTGACATTAGTTTTATTATTAATATACTATCCTGTTCTTCAGCAAAATTGCTAGAGAGAGTCTATGTGAGTATACTATGGAATACCTGGCATAAGTAGCTATAGTAGTTATAAATGGTCTGGAATGATTTTTCATGAAGGCATTTTCTGTGTACTAAAATACTATTCGATTTCTCTTGACAATTTATCTACTATGTAAGAAATAAAATTGTTTTTTTCCACTATGTTCATAACAGTCTGGTGTGTAGTGCACTGTGTTAGAAGTTACAGATCAATATTAATAGTATGTTTTGTGTTTTAATTATGTAATTGACATATAACTAATTCAAGTATACAGACAGGGTTTATTGTAAGTAAAAACAGTTTTATTCTATTTGAAACTATTACTGAACATAATATTTTATCTACATTATGGATGAACCATTTAATAACACACAAAGCTTTGAATGTGCATGACTGTGACTTTGTCATTGGCACAGTTTTACTGCAACTGTGTCAGTGATCATGTTGTAGTTGTGCAATGAAAATTTTGATATCTTGTGAAATAGATTTTAGTTTAAAAGGAATTTAACAGCTTTGTGTGTTATTAAATGAGTAGAATGACTGTTCCATATTGTAGCTGCTTCAGTTTTAACATGTGGTCTCTGATCAAATCACTTGCCAGACAGGTACAACTCTGAAATATTTTTTCTTTATGATTTATTTTTACAATTCTTTAATTTTTAAAATAATTTGAAAATTGAGTAGAAACTGGAGTGCTGGGAGATGAACCTCTTATGGAAATCAAATAGTTTGTATTACTTGTGGAAACTGGAGTGCCTGAAGGGAATCCACACATCCCAATATTGGAACTGCAAAACATGCAGCAATAAAGAAACGATATTTAGAATTACACTGAATCCCAGCTTGTATTATATTAGTTGTGTAACTATCATAGCCTTGGGAATTCTAAACACTCATGTCAGCATCTTTTGATAAAAAAATGTTTTTGGTTTTATCAGCAGAGATTATGGAGGATGCCTTCATAAATGTAGCCAAGAGCAAAGCAGGATCCTCAAAACATACTCCAGCAACATATTTTTTTTGCATTTGGAATCTATTAATTGACATGGTAAATCTAAGGCCAACTTGGAAACTGAAGTTTTCTAAATCAAAAGGGTACAACTATTGGTATGAGTGGAATATTGAATATAATTGCATCCTCTCCTCTGGCATTCTCAATATGAATAGTAGTCACTATGTTATGTGGTAGAAGGTTCTTATCCATTAATTTAGTAGTTGAAATAAATTATACAGCAGTATTAAAAGGATTCCTTTTTTTTTTTTTTTTTTTTTTGGCTGAAGGCTTTGTGGCAGCAAACCTAAAAGTTCCAAAGTATTTTAGAACTTCTGCCGATTAGTGAATTACTTTTTCCTGATCTATAGCAGTCTCTATTGATTTCTAGCTATATGCTTATATGCATACAGCTCTTACAACCTCAGCTGAACTATGTTGCCCTCTATGTCCAAAGGTGTACTCTTCTACTACCAAAGTAAAAAATCAATTTTGGGGAAATGCTCAAAAGCGGAGCTGCTGCTGTTGCATGATTCTTGAGAAAATTATGTGCTACATATGTCGAAGAGAAAAAGTAAAAATAATGAAATTAGAGGTAGCAAGTCATCTGAGGACCTATGATAGGAATGCTATAGAAACTTGTTACAGGGATATGTCTGTATTGATAAATTAAGTTGGTGTGTGTGTGTGTGTTAATGAGGGGTTTGTAAACTGGATAAAACTATTTACTTTGCATGTAGTTCTTGAAGTTTAGATATTGTGTGTAGTAATTTTCAACTTGAGTAGTTTTGTCATCTAAAGGTACATTTTATACCTGAGAATGAAGTGATATTGGTTTTGAGATTCTGTCATCATATATTATATATTCTTATTCATTGCGCAACTAAAAATATGACCAAGAATATGTAAATACATCTAATTCAAACTGAAAGAAATAAAATTACAAGAATCATCATCATCATCATCATCATCATCATCATCATCATCATCATCATCATCATCATCACCATCACCATCACCATCACCACCATCATCATCATCATCATTCCTGTATTGCTGTGGACTGTTTTTGAAAGGATTACTATAAAGAACTGTTTTCCAGGTCTGAATTATTCAGTGTAATTTTTATTCCATATTGCCTTTTCCATTTGTTATTTATTATATAGGTCTTTTTTTGTTGTTGTTGGCGTTTTTTTTAAATACATAAAACATATGTTGCAACTAGTTGTTGAATTTCGGGTAATGCAGGAGATAAAAGGAATGTTTTGATTGAATGTAATATATAGTGTTTGTATTCCTCTTATCTAACAGAAAAAAAAATGTTAAATAATATAGTTATGTATTCCTTCCTCTTCACTTTGACATACACACAGAAACAGTAAATGATGCAGAAATTGCTGTTACTTGAGCTTCTCTGCAGTTGCATTTTGATTTCATATTTCGTATTATCTTCATGGATCCATTTATTTATCAATATGTTTTTGTACATGTTGTATTGCTACATTACATGCTTAATGTATATGAAATGAATGTTTGCAAAATAAGAAAAGGGAAAATACACTTTACCAATATGAGAAAGATTTGATGATATTGTTGTTATATCCTTGTTGCCTGGATCTTTAGAGAATAAATTATTGAATTTCTTGTTCTAAGGTAGTGAAAAGGTTTTAGCTTATTGCAGGAATGGCTTTGTAGTTGGAGGATAATTATGTACTTATACAGTTTTGTTAAGAAATTATCATTTCTATACACCAATGTATTTTAATATTACTTGGATGCCATATATTCTCTAACTATGGGAGAGAAAACTGAACTGATCTGCTGAAATCTTTTCCTGACTTTGAAATTCCTTACTTAAGTGAATCTTGTTTTTTTTTGTGAATTCAAAGTATTTTGTATACTTGATAAAATTTGACGACATAATTTTGTTGTCTGCATTTAGTTGTTCCCTATACTTGCATCGCAAATCCTTAGCACATTAAAAGCCTTCTTTTAACTATGTATCATAATTCATGAACCTGTTTTTTGACTGAAAGAACTAACCAGAGTAGATATATGAGACCATAATAAACCTTGCATCTGATTAAAAATAAGTTGTAGAGGGGTAAATTTCAAAAAGTGAAATTGTATTACATATCTTTAGGTTGGAGAACTCACCAAAGGATAGTAAATTGTTATCAAAGCCTGTGAACAAGATGTGATAACATTTTTAATATTTACAATTGAAAACATCTCAATAATTCACATCATACTAAAAAAGAGAAGTTATTTCACACATTCAGATGTGAAGGAAAAATCATTGGATTTGATTTTAATTTGAAAACAAGAGTATTTTTCCATACAAGATACCATGGAGTAATCATTCTAGTAAGATTGAAACTTCCATTTAAAATCTCTTGGCTTACTTTCAATAAAAAGTGACGGCTACTGAATAGAAGTAAAGGCAACTGATGTAAAAAGTGAGGACTGCTGTCAATAAAACCGAAGGCAGCAATTATAGAATTAGTACTTTTATGATGTGAACAAATCAATGGAAGTAGCTAGAAATTCCGTTATATTTACTGAATAATTATGTGGTTAAAAAGTTCATTTTACAGGTTTTTGGCCTCATCCCTCTGCTTGATATCTTGACCAAATGTTTAGGTTGAACAGAGCCTTAAAAGTGTAGTTGTATGGAAGGAAACTGTACCAAATGGACTGCACTTGTTCTTGGGTGCCACTTTTAACCTGCTACAATGTTTAACCCCAAATTCTTTCCCTTTTGGGTATATTAGCTTACCATATCTCTGGCCTGCGGATAACTCGATTTGTTCAAACAGTTTAACTACTATAGGAACTCGTGACACATGGTTTCTTCTTCTCTGTCCTTCTACTGTCTCAGAAAGTGGAAAGAGAGAGAGAGAGAGAGGAAGAACTTGCAAAAGGTTGTGTGAGTTGCCCTTCTCTTTCTGACTTAAACAATAAAAAAAATTTTTTTTTGTTTAAAATCAGGTGTTTATGAAGAAAAAAATTTATCAATAAATTAAAGTTGGTACATTTCTACCCATCTGTAATTCTGATATTTTTCTAACCCATGTACTTTGAATATTCATAAGACCATAAAGATTTTGTCATACCCATTTATGTGTTAATGTGTCATCTAAATATAAGAAAAGATTTAAAAGATAAGGATTATGTGATCATGATATTAATCTATTGACTTTATGATTATCATTTGAAACCTTGCGAAATATATTGTGTTCCTGAAGAAGGCACATGCCAAGCCAATTTTATTTTCTTCGGGTTTCTTGGATGATGATAGATTCCACTCCAAAAGCATAGATGTTTGTTCAGGAAAGGAAAAGTAGTTTAGTTTCAAATATGTGTAAATGTTTAAATAAGGAATAATCATCCATACTGTGTTGTCCTAGGAGAATGGATGTTAAGCAGTAAATAGTAACTGGAATTCAGATAATATTTACTAAGTGAAAAACATTCAATTTAGAATAGAGTTTTACTGCTAAACCACTGTATTACCTTTCATAGCCTTCAACGATTCATGACTGAGGTTAAGAGATTTGTTATGATCTTATTTCTTTACCTCTGGAGTTGAACAACTTATGTGTGGTAGAATATGGAATGGAATAAACATGAAAATATGGATCAATATAGGAACCAAAACAAAAGTACCTTGTTTGTTTGCACATAATAATATATTCATTTATATATGTGTTTGTTAATTCTACTCTTTATCTCAAGTTTCCCTGACAACATGGGGAGTGCAGTTGGATTCAATTTACATTTGAGACCTGGGATGAGGAATCCAATAAGAATGCAATATTAATGATATTTGGATAATTTTGTTTATATTTTTTGGCTTTTTAATAGTTGAATTTTTTCTTCTATATACCATTAAAATGTGTAGAGTATCTATTGGTTATTGGAAATACTGATATTTTAACAGTCTCTCTCTCTCTCTCTCTCAATACACACACATAGGCCACTCACACACACATAGATCTTGTAGTTGTAGTCATAGATTTTCTCTCTTTTTTACCACTGTTTGTTTGCTAATACTTCCATCAGATAACATATCTCTATTTATTTAACTCTGTGTGTATGTGTATCCAGTTATAT
Organism: Octopus bimaculoides; assembly: GCF_046866305.1. NCBI lineage: Eukaryota > Metazoa > Mollusca > Cephalopoda > Octopoda > Octopodidae > Octopus > Octopus bimaculoides. The sequence continues at coordinate 50,213,659 of NC_142936.1, read as the reverse complement.
ATATATGTGTGTGTGTGTCTGTATATAAATATTCATGTGTAGAAATCTAAGAAATGCATGTGTATTCTATGGCACATTGAATTTTGCAAACAAGGAGAAATGTGAGTACTCAAAAATGAGACATGGAGTTTTGTATTTATTAAAAACTGACTCCGCTAATCATTACTCTGAGTTCATGTTTTCAATCAGAAATGTGAAACTTAGAATAACGGCTGATGAAATTTTCAGATTCCTATATATTTATATGAGGGAGAGAGAGGATGGAAGTGAGGGAGACAGACACACACATAAACACATACACACAATTGTATGGTGTGTGTATCATATTTATATATGCATATTTGTGTATGTTTTTATGCATAGATGTAGTTGTAAATGTGTGTGTGTTTGAGTATGTATTTGTGTGCATATGACTGTAGGTATATGCATGTACTTCTTTCTAAGGTATGTATATATGTACATGTATATGTATGTATGTATTGTCTTTTGGAAAGAAACTTTATCCAATCTATTGGATTGAGTTTAGTTACGTAGTCTTCTGCTTTTAATAATATTTTCAATATTTCAAGTAACATAGTTTGATTATTGCATTTTAGAGAAATATTGAAAATTTTTTTCTCTCATGTGTTTTGTTATTTTATTGTTTGTAAATAAAATTTATTGGAATATTTCCTGTAAAGTTTCCTTGGGAATTTTCCTGTTTAAAATCCTTTTTTCATTGTGTATTGCTGTTACATAAAGTACAAAGCCTAGTGGTTAAGATGTTGAGCTCTTAGTGATCATAGGTTTGATTCCCAGACTAGGCTATGCATTATGTATTTGAGCAAGACAAGTCTACTTAACTGGAACGAGTACAAGCAGTAGCATATCTTATAGTGGAATGGTATCTATCAAGCAGAAGAATCTTGCAGTTTTAGTTGCATGTACACCTTGGAAAATAGAATAAACTCTGGCCCTATGATCTTCTAGATATCAGATAGACTTAAACTATTTTTGGTATTGCAGAAATGAAATGGGAGAGAACAGTATTAAATATGATATTATTGAAGTCAACACAGTTATTACTATTGTTTTGTGTATTCAGCATCCTCCTCATCAACAGCATCATTTCACTGCCTACTTTTTCAAACTTGCATGCATCAGATGTAATTCATTGAAGCAGGATTTTTTTCTATGTCCTTCTTGTTACCAATCTTCACCTGGTGATATTTCCCATTGCTAGACATTTCAAAAGCAAGCGTGCAATAAAGATCTGATGGTTACACTCATTTTAAACAATTGTGTGATGTAAAACAAAGAAACACAAGTATGTGCATAATGCACATGCACAGACATGCATCGAGGCTTTTTTTAGTTTACATCTACCAAAGCCACCTACAAGTATTTGGTTGACTCAGAGATATAGAAGAAGACACTTACTTTCCCAAAGTGCCATGCACTGGCACTGAACTAGAAATCGTGATCGCGAAGCAATTTCCTTAACTACATAGCCCAGTCTTGCACCTATAATTTCGCATAACGCACATTTGTGTTTATAGGAAATTTTCACAGAAGGAAGGTTACCTATTACTGTTATAAGCATTATTGCATTGCTGAAAATAAGGTAATTAGTTTCCCTTGTGTTGTGCACATGACCATTTCTAAGCCTTCCTTTAACCATGAATATTTATTGAGTAAAAGTTATATTTCTGTTAGAATCGGGTGTGAATACGGAGTATTAACCTTATCAAACAGCCTGTCACAGTTACACTCATAATATGAAAAGCATCTTATCCCTGCTTACTTCATTAATTTTTGTCCTCTCTTTGCAGATTTCTAGTATTTTTATATGGCAATATAGTCTACAGGTCCTAGAATATCTTCTCTTTTTATTCAGGCCAAGAAAGATAAAAAAGATTTTTATTGTCTATTTCATATATATTGTCTTTGAAGATATTACATTGAAGATTACTCCAGTAACCTCAATGTTCTTTCTATATTTCCTCATCACATGCATACACTTCTGCCTCTGGTTAAATACTTTGTTAGATATAAAATATGATCAAACTTCTTTTCATGACCTGGCTTTAATTCAATATCTTTTTCTAAACCAATGGCAAGTGTTCACTGATTCCTTTTCTTTCTCTTTTTGTCTTTCTTTTTCATTCTGTATCGTTTGTTGTTTTCTCTTTTCTGCCTTTGCTCCCCATTCTCCTACAGCTTTGAATTTCACACTGGTTGACTTTGAGAATAAGACATTTCCCATTTATCCTGCCAATCTCTTTTATTCAGAAAATTAATTTTCATTATATTCTTCCATAGTTGCAGCTTTTACAGATCTATATATATGTATTGGATGCCAGATAGCTGATTGCAAATTCATGTGTTCAAATTCTTTGACAGCCATTGTCTTCTGCTTCTGGTTAAGGCACTTTATTTCATTCAGTCAACTCAGTTGAAAATAGGTACTACTTCCACTTCACAGATGAGTGGTCAGTATTAGTAAAGCCTTCTTGGAGGTTAAAAACTAAGCAAAAACTAAGAATAAGCTCCAATAATCAATGCAGGAATGACAAAGTTACCAACTTTCAAAACTGCTGCATAGTAAACAAGATTTAAAAACATTGAAAAAGCAAGAATGTAAAACTCAATAGCAATATTTTGTAGTTGCTGCACTGCATACATAGAGATCTCTTTTCTAGTTTTGATTTATTTGCTATAGGTTTTGTGACCCTGGATACTTCAATTTTTTTTAATTATTTCTTTTTATATTTCATTTTCATCTTTCTCTCTTTTTAGTGTATAACGTTTCCATTATTTTTTTTTTTAATCTTTTTTGTCTGAAGGGAGGGCAGTGTCTATGACCTTTTTACAAGGCCTCCAAAAGAAAAAAAGGGAGGGAGGAAGATATCCTCAATCTGAAGACTTGACTCAAATGCTTTCAACAGAACAGATTCTGCTGAAAGCTCTCAAGATCCTAGATAATGGTTATGGATTGATTAATAGATTACATTTTCCACCTAAATAGGCCATGGCAGGATTTGAACACAGAATGTCAAGTGCTGGTTCAAATTCCAGTCCTGCCAATCCATTACCCTGATTTGGTACTTTATTTTACCAACCTTGAAAAATTTACCTTGGCAAGAATTGAACATAGACTGTCAAAGCATTCCATCTGATGCTCTAATAATTCTGCCAATTCACAGCCTATCATATTATACTACATTGCTTTACCCTTATGAATGCGGTTTTATATTAAATGTTTGCTTGTTGTTACCTTGTTTTAAGCATCGAATTTTTTGCCAGCGAATGTAAGGAAAATCCTTATATGTACATGTATAGTTTTGGAGACTTGTATGTGGTAGTGAGAGAAAAGTTTCATCTTTTAGTTATCACATTTCTGTTAATTTTGAAAACAATGCAGAATTTAGTAAAATAATTTTGTTATTATTAAGTAGGTGTTAAAAACATAAATTAGCATAAAATTTGATAGAGACCTTGAATTTCGATCACTATAAAGCTAGAAGTTTCTATTATTGAAACAAAGGTAGCCTCAGGAGGTTGGTACCAAAAGGATCAAGACTAAATAGCATTTAGATAATTTTCAAGATTTTACATTATAATTTCAATGCTGAGAATGATATAGACAAGTGGTTCTCAGCTATTTTCTTACCTATGGACTCATAAGAGTTACTATTTTATTATTGAGACCCTGTTCCCCATAGCCACTTGATTTCTGAAAACTAGTTTAATGGAGACTTCTTTCAAAAATTCCTATTTCATTTTTCACATGTTCATTTGTGTAGGTTTGCACTAGTAGTCTATGAGAAAACATGTTTCAGTAGCCAGAAGCATGTTGAACTATGTACAACATTAGAGAAAGAAACCTAGCTGTTTCTCGCAATAAATATGTCTAAAGCAATTTTTTTTTTTCAAGGACCCTTAAAACGCTTCTGTGGATCCCCTCCCTCAATGGGTCATATGGGCTCCATTTGAGAATCATAGATTTAGACCGACATTGCCAAAAAAAGAAATCTGATTTATATGGTTTGTTTTTGTTATTTTAATAGATTAATTTAAAAGGTATCAAAATTTAAACATCACAGCTGAAAACTAAACTTTATGTCCAAAACTAAACTTTATGTCCAAAACTAAACTACTAGGATAATTTAGTTATCCATAGGCTGGTCAGAAAATGAATTTCAAAAAACATTTTCATATGTAAATTTTACTATTCTGATTAAGAACTAATGCAATTATAAAATTTTCACTATTAATACTGTAACTTGTTTTCATTTTCTCATTAAAAGTGTGTGTGTGTGTGTGTGTATAAAGGTACATGTGACTAAACACTTTAAAGATGTGTGAATATGTGCAAGTATTTTAAATGTTTTTGCGTAAATAAATACACACACACACATTTCTTTCTTCAGGGTATATTAACAATGTTGGGTAAATATGATAAAACTATCTGTGATAACTTGCTCTGTTATTTAAAGTTCTTTTATTTGTCTTTTCATTATTGAAACAATGAATATCTTTTTCTAACATTAATAATGTTTGTTTGTTTTTCTTTTCTTTCAAAAATTGAAGTAACAAATTTATTTTCTGTTTGATGTTTATTAAACTTAATGCAATTATTATTACTGTTAGTCTTGTTGTATTATTATTATTATTATCGATGTAGTAGCAGACAAAATGCCTGGTTTTGTTTATTTAGTTAAAACACTTTCCATTCTGTGTTCATATCACCCTGAGGCTGAACTTTGCCTTTCACTGTTCCAAGGCTTGTGAAATAAGTAAGTAATGCAGTCAATATATGGACTACGTAAGGCAGTGAGCTGGCAGAATCATTAGCATACAAGACGAAATGCTTAGCAGCATTTTGTCTGTCTTTATGTCCAGAGTTCAAATTATGCCAAGGTTGACTTTACCTTTCATCCTTTTGGGGAGTCAATAAGTACCAGTTGAGTACTAGAGTTGATGTAATTGACATACTCCCTTCTCTTGAGCTTGCTGGCCTTGTGCCAAAGTTTGAAACCGATTTATGGACTGCATTCATCATCATGATCATTTAATGTCTGTCTTCCATGCTGGCATGGGTTGGACAGTTTGACAGAAGATGGCCAGGTAGAAGACCGTACCAAGTTACTGTGTCTGTTTTGGCATAGTTTTTATGGCTGGATGCCCTTCCTAACACCAACCACCCCATACAGTGGACTGAGTGCTTTTTATCTGGCATCAGCACAGGTGCAGTCATTTTTGGCATGGTTTTTACAGCTGGATGCCCTTCCAAATGCCAACCACTTCACAGTGTGGATTGGATGCTTTTTATGTGGCACCGGTTGGGTCATCAAGTAACTTGCAAGACTAGAAATTTTGAGAGGGGAGGGGCTTTAGAGAAGGTGATCTTGTGTCAGATGATAGAGACAGAGAGGCAAAAACATTACTTCCCTAAATTAGTTACCTTCTACCTGTCTCAGAAATTATTATTATTATTATCATTAACATCCTTATTATTATCATTAACATCCTTATTCTGATTTCAAACCCTACTAAGGTCAACTATACTTTTCATTCTTTCAGGAACAATAAAATAATCACCAATCAGTAACGGGGACTGTTAAATTAACTGCACCATCTCTGGCCTTGATCCAGTCATACATATCCTTGTAGATCTTGGAGCAATGATTGATAGAATCAGTAAAAATCGCTGTATTAAGTGTTGTATGTAGATGTCTCTGAGCTCAAATCTTACCAGGATCAGTAATGAAAATATGAATCTATGCAAAATCATAATCTATGAATATATACATTTAATTATTTGATATTATGGATATGTAAAATAGAAATATATTCTCATAGATTAGTGATAACATCAATATACAATTATTAAGTTACAAAATAATTTACAAACCATTAGACCTTATTAATAGCATTAAAGTATGTGAGGTGAAAACTGCGACATATATGCCCTGACACATCTTCACCAGTTTCTCTCTTTCTCTTTCCCTTTCCAACTGAGGTAGTCATGTGTCTTCCTCTAATGCACGACATCTATTTCTATTCCTCTCTCAGTTGAAGGTGGAGGTGGGGTGGTTACTTGTATTTTATTTGGTTATCTTGCTGGTGCTAGTGCTTTGTTAAAAGCTCTCAGTACACTCTGTAAAGTGGTTGGCATTAGAAAGGTCATCCAGCAGCAGAAACCATTCTTAAGTAGAGCTTGGTGCAGTTATCTGGCTTGCCAGCTACTGCTGAACTGTCCAGCCCATGCCAGTATAAAAATAAATGTTAAATGATGATGATGATGACACATGCTTTCTACAATTTAGACACCTATGTCCTCTCCACTAATTTAAATAACTAAGACCCTTCCTCTAAAATTTGCTGTGTAGATGTGAGAACTTAATGTTGGAGCAGGTATGACCTTATAGTTAAGAAGTCTACTTCATAATCACATGACTCCACATTTGATTTCACAACATGGTACTGTAAGGAAAATCTCATCTAACACAGTCTTGGCCAATAACCTTGTGGATAAAATTTCATATACGGAAACTGTGTCAAAGGTTGTCATTTGTACTTGCATGCATATGTGCGTGATTATAGGGGGTAAAGACCCCCTTTGGTCATGAATGACCATGGGATTGGACCTAGAAACTTCCCCTCCAAGGCACAAGTCCAGGCAATGTTGTTTATATAAGACCAGCAGTCAGCCATGCATACCAACCTCCCCTCTCCATGTCACCAATGTTAACCAAGGGAAAGGCCAACATAACTTGGCACTGGTGACTTCACAACTCATTTCTACAGCTGAGTGAACTGGAGCGACGTGAAATAAAGTGTCTGACTCAAGAACACAACTCACAGCCTCATCTAGGAATAGAACTCACTGCCTCATGATTGTGAGCCTGACGCTTTAACCACTGAGCCATGAGTATATAAAGTATGTATATTTATGCCAGTGTGAGGTGAGAACTGCTACATTTTAAGGGAAATACCTTGTTATATTGATGTTTTGACTGATTTAAGGTGGCGAGCTGGCAGAATTATAAGCACATTAGCAGCATTCCTTTTGTCTTTACATTGTGACGTCAAATTCCACAAAGGTTGACTTTGCCTTTCATTTCTCAATAAAATAAATATCAGTAGAGCACTGGGGTCAACATCATTGATCTCTCCACTCCTCAAAAACTTGCTGGCCTTGTGCCAAAGTAAGAAAGACTGTTAATGGTTGATTGAGTTATTTCCCTTTATATCAATTTTCACTTAGCATTTTGTATCGTAGGAATATGATAAATTATGATAAAGACTTTGTGTGGTCTTTTAATATCAATGCCTGTTAAATACTTAGGTTGATATAAAGCAATCCCAAGATGTAACCAAGTACACCAAAATGTTCCAAAATTAGGGTTCTATATTATTGTTGTTGCTATTATTAGTTTCATTGTTTTCATTATTATTATTATTATTATTGTTATTACTACTTTTATTGTGTTTATTCTTAGAGCAGTGGATTTGCAGAATTATTAGAGCATTGGAGAAAAAGTTGTGTGATATTTGTTCCTGCTCTTGATATTTTAAGTTCAAACCATGCTTCCCTTCAACTTTGTCTTTCATCTTTTTGAGGTTGATAAAATAAGTACCAATTGAATACTGGAGTTAATCTAATTGACTGAATCTCCACCCTTAAAATTGTTACCTTTATGCCAAAATTTGAGGCCATTTTTATTATTAGGTTTGTGGATTTGCAGAACTGTTGGAACATTGGAAACTTCTAATTCTTTACATTCTGAATTCAAATATAGCTTTGGTCAGTTTTACCTTTTGTTCCTCTGAGAACTCCTGAAATTAAGTACTTGTCAAGTACCGAAATCAATAGTATCAACTAATACGTTTTTCTCTAAATTTCTGGTCTTGTGCTTAATGAAAAACTTTTTTATTTTACTTTATTTTTTTTTTTTGTCTTCATTAATCAGTGTGTTTGGTAGACTCAGTAGGAAATCAGCCATATATTCTTTATAGCATACAAAAGTTAAGCTTCTCATTGTTCTGAATTTAGGCTTTTCATCTCTATATAGTTAATAAAATATCTCTAATATAGTGCAATCAATTTAATTGATCCTTGTCTTTTGTCAAAAGACATCATTGTCAGCATTGCCATAATTGTTATTGTTATCGTTATTGGTAATAATTTAGAAAATAAATCCCTATTATTATCTTTATCATAACCATCAATAGAAATAAATTAGAAAGCAATATCAGACCGAAGCAGGTTTTTAAAAAAAAATCTATCTGTATGTTATTGGCAAGTAAAAACTCACAATGCGCGCACGCACACGCACACACACACACACACACACACACACACACACACACACACATTTTATCTCACTAAGAAATTAAAAGATCACAGTAATTTCAAATTTAAGTAATTTTTTTTCTCTTTTTAAGACTTGAATCTAGAATCACTCTGTAATTTTAATTTAAATCTAAAGATTAGAGTATAAAGAAAGAAAGAATATCATTAAAGTATGCCTGAAAAGTGCATTTTTAAATTGTTTATCATTTTGTTTTCTCATTAAATTGTAAAAATAATAGCTAAATTTTTTACCAAGTGTCATTATTTTTTTAATATAGCAATCAATATATTTAGGTATTTGTTTTTGTTTAGTCTCAAACAACAGCAACAACACTTCTATTATGTTTAAAAACTGTAGAAGTGTCTGGTTTCATTAAAAGTGTCTAGCAGGTAGCTTCACTTCCATCAAGTTGCTGAGTTTAACCTCTTGCAGATGGGAAGCGGTACTAACTGCATTGAAAAATTGTGTGTGTGAGCAGTGCGATGTCTCACTTAGTGCAGCACCATATTTTCAATTATACCACACTGAGAAGTATCTGTAAATACATTATAAAATTCCTTGTGTGAAAAATTATGTAGTTACTGAATAGCCTAATACCGGCACACAGCACAGACTGTCAGTACTAAATACATGTACAAAGAGTTAAAAAGGTTGAAATTTTAACTTTGAAAATGAGAATCCAAAGGTTAGAAACTAGATATGGAGGTTTGGGAAGGAATTGGCAATATTGTAAGTACAGCCTTGGTACTGCAAGTCATTATCCTCAGCAGTGGGATCACATCTGATTTCCATGAGAACTTGAGATAAATGGATTGTTAGTTATTTCTTATTCAGATTTACTGCTCTATTAATGTTAATGAAGTGTGGCTAAGGGACCCCACCTCACCTATCTGTCATACTTTAGTACGGGTTCTATGACTGAATGCTTTTCCTAACACCAGTTGGCATATGGAATGTGCCAGGTGCATTTTATCACACCCGCACTAGAAAGGTTGTCATGTCCATAAGACAAAAATAGTATGGTTCTCCTGACTCTACAAGGTTTCTACTCAGTCACCAGAGTGTATTGAGTGCCATTTATCATGGCGGCAGCTTTAGTTAGGTTGCCTTTGTTATCTCTTTTGAGTTGTAATAACCTGAGATCATTCTTCACCTTATTCCAAATCTTCCTTGACCTCTCACCTCCACATGTGCCATTCACTTTGAACACTTGAGAGGTAGGACTCAGTGTGTGTCAGAGGTAGGACTCAGTGTGTGTTAGGACTATATTACATTAATTATAACAAACACATCAGGTGCAGTTGTGGCTATTTTGTAAGGAGCTTGCTCCTCAACAGCATGGTTCTGGGTTCAGTCCCATTGTGTAGGTCAACCAAAGTCTTGTAAGTGGGTTTGGTAGATAGAAATGGAAGGAAGAAATGAAAGGCGGCGAGCTGGCAGAAACGTTAGCACGCCGGGCGAAATGCTTAGCAGTATTTCGTCTGCCGCTACGTTCTGTGTTCAAATTCTGCCGAGGTCGACTTTGCCTTTCATCCTTTCGGGGTCGATTAAATAAGTACCAGTTACACACTGGGGTCTATATAATCGACTTAAAACGTTTGTCTGTCCTTGTTTGTCCACTCTGAGTGTAGTCCTTAGTGGGAAGTAAAGAAATAAGAAATGGAAGGAAGCCTGTTGGATATATATATATATTTGTGTGTGTGTGTGTGTTGGTTTGTTTACATCTCCGTAACTTTGCGGTCAGTTTGGCAAAAGAAAATGATAGAGTAAGTACCAGGCTTAAAAGAAAATTTAAGTACTGGGGTTGATTCATCTGACTAAAAATTCTTCAGGGTAGTGCCCCAGCATGGCCTCAGTTTAATGATTGAAACAAACAAGAGATAGAAGATATATGTAAACATACTAAACAATTTAAATTTAATCCTAGCTGTTTTAAAATGTGTGGTTTTATCTATTTATAATCTGATATGTATACAACTTCTTGTATTGTTTATTCAACAATAGTATTAAGCTACAAACGTCCTTTTCCCCATTCATTACACTACCACTTAATTACAGCTGCCTTCTCTTTATTCATTATAATAGTTGTAAATTTCATAATTTCTCTTGGTAATATTTGGGATGGTGGAGATGAATGTAGCACAATATTTTATTATCATACTGAGAATTAGTAAATAAATGTCTCCCCACTCCCTGAAAAAAATTAAATAGAACACAACAGCTGATGTATTTTGAAAATTGTGACATTTATCTTCATGCAGCTTAACTCATTGAGAATGGTGCTATAACAACATACTTTAGATATTTTGAACTAAAATATGTTTATGTGTGCAGTTATTTCAAAAGGATTAAATAATCAGAAATACAGTGGTAGTCACTATCAAAATGACATTATAATCTCAAAGAACTTGAAAAATTGTATTCAGTATCAAGCTATGCCTGGAAAATAATTAAATAACAAAAATATGCCTTTTAGTCAAAGATTCGGGGAGAAACAAAACATGGCAGGGAGAAGGCAAGCAAATAAAACAATATTTTGAAGTTTATTGTTGATAGCCATGTTATAAATTTAATAAATGAAAGAAAATAATTGCAAAGAATCTGACATACTGCAATAACATGTGACATTCGATATGGCATTAAATAATAATAATAACATTAGTAGTTCAATGAAGAAGAGGAGAAGCAGGAGGAAATTTTAAAAATTTGCTAACCTACTGGAAAGAAGCATAGTAAAGTGGTTTGTTTGGTCAGCAGTCAGGTCAGGTTAGATATGATACTTGTCCTTCTTTGAATGCAACAACACTTTTGTCTTTCTCCCTCTTTCGCTCCCTGTTAGTATTTGTTATTGTTCATGCAACATTACTAATTTTTTTTTTTTTTTTTTTTTTTTTTTCTTCCATTCACCAATTCTTCAGTAACTGAAATATTGGCATCATTCCTGTCAGTTGTTTAACTTGTTTCTCTGGCTTTCTTAATGTCTTTCTTACACCTTGTGACCTGGCTTTAGAAAAGCTACTTGGTGTTGGTGAAGGGGAGAAATAATGGAAATATATATATATATATATATATATATATATATATATATATATATATATGAGGACTACACACATAGTATGTATATGTGTACAACAAACTTATTTTACATACAGTGTTTGTGGCTAATATATTTTAATATAAGGAAACATTTTTCAATGTCTTTTACAACTATGCATTTAAGTTGTGAGGATATATACAGTTATGGAGAGAGAGAGAGAGAGCTATAAGCTTTTGTAGACAAGTAAAGGTTATTAAATTTGTGATAGATTCCATCTTTATAATGTGTGAATAGTTAATGTATGTTACTGTTTATATGTGCACATATAAATATTTCTGTGTCCGTGTGTGTTTGTATGTATATATTTCGGTATGTGGAATATATATATAGGGAATGTGTGTGTGTGAAAGAGAGAGTGAGAGAGAAATTGATATAACCTGGCAGTATTGATTCCTTCATTGATTTAGACTTATGTCAGGGTTAACATTTTCGTCTTTCCTAGAGTTGATAATGTAAGTACAGAGTAATATACTGAGATATATAGTAAAGTTTATGAAGGATAACTGGTAGGGGGAGACACAAAAACAAAACCACTTTCACTTTATAAATAAATCAAGTGAACAAATCAACGCTTACAGGCTTTGATATCTCTTCTTAGAAATCACAATTTATTTACCATGAAGTTGTGTGATAAGTCAGCAGACAAGTAAATTTATGACTTGATTTCAATTCTCACTCAGTTTGGCACTGACCTATTTATGTAACTAAAGTTCTGAGGAGAGGTGGAACTGAAAATTGTGGTATTTGAGGTATACTAGTTCAAGATTTCAGATTTTATATTTTAGGCTTTTGAAAGTCATATGATGTCTAGAAACTTTCTATATCAATCATTTACAGTGATTTCATGAGCTAGTTCGCTTGAATGCATTATGTTTGTCTTTGCTTGACTGGTAGGACTTGAAGCCAACATTGAAAAGCTAATGAAACACTCATTAATTATAGTGTTCCCACTTGGAACATGGTAAGCTTTATCGCACTCCAAAGTAATTTATTTACAATTAAGAATAATGGGACCAGGAAGTTTAAGTTTCTTGGCCACAAGTATGTAGAACGTTTGAAGCATAGTATGATGGCATTGACACTTTGGACTAAACTATTTGTGATTAATCTTATTACATTGGTAACTGTAATTATCCCTGGTTAAAAATTGTGATAGCACTAGTGCCCAGCCTCTAGTATCCGTAACAGATGTATGTGTATGTTGATTCTAACTTGTGTTGATTACATTTTTACATTCTCATTTCTTCAAAATGGAATATAATTTTACATTGCATCATACTTTGCAGACACACTTTAAATAGGTATGAAGAATATGGGAAGTAAAGAAAGTATGATATAAGATGGGTGGGCTAATAATGAGGTAGAATTATTGTGAAGAACAAGTAGAGTATATTACAGGAGACAGAGTACTAAAGTAGTGAGTATATGTATATAAATGAAAAGACTGGGTGCTAGAATCTGAGATAAGTAATGTGCATGATGATTATGAAAATTATTTTTATGTACTATAATTGAAATAGCAATGTTAGTAAAGGAAATAGCAAAATAAATTGAAGGCTATTGAAAGTTTCTACTGTAATGCAACAGACAAAAAGAACAATATCCAGTGTACATATTTGGCAAGATGCCATGCAAGCTTTGATGTAAACCTGTGATGTTATCCAAATAGACGTTGATTATCTCTTGTGGAAATTACAATCTGTACAGTTTGGCGCTATAGCTAAGGCATCACTGAGCAGTAGATGAAACTAATTCATCAATGTGTCTTGTGTAATGACTATTTAACTGCTTCATTGTCTACTTTGTCACTTCATCAACAAATGCTGTGATGCTCTAGCAGACCACTTTTGGGATGATGTCATATATGTATGTGTGTGTGTGTGTGTGTATTATATATATGTGTGTGTGTGTGTGTATGTATGTGTATCTATTTATCTATCTATGTGTGTGTGTGTATGTATATATGTATGTGTATATGTTTATCTATCTGTTTATGTGTGTGTGTGTGTGTATATATATATATATATATATATATATACTTGTCTGTATGAAGTTTAACTGTTGTTACTAAAACTATCACTATGACTGCCACTATTTCTAGCAGTATCATTACATCATCTGAAAAATATGAAAATACCTGCCAGGCTTGTTTATTGGCTATCATACCATATTGAAGCAATACATTTGGAAGTAACTTTTTTCACTGGTTGTTTTAATTTCTGTAAACTGCTTGACAAAGTTAATCAAGTCTAAGGGTAGAATTCTTGAACCTGAGGAAACTGGTGGAAATGAATCCGCGTGTGTGCAACACTGGTAAAGCAAAGAGATTTTCTGCATCACACAGCAATTGCACTTATTGACCCTTATAACTTCTGTTGGATTTTTAACTTCATCTAGATTAATTGGTTTACATTTTGTTAATCCTTTAATGAGTTAGCTTTGACATGTAAAGCTAGTTCTTATTTCAAATTTCCATACTGCTTACTGTATGAGACTAGTTAAGATGCTTTTCTATGACAAACAGGCCAGATTATCCATGTAACTGCAAGGTGTTTTTAAGATAAACACTGTGCTTCAAATATTGTAGAATATTGTATTTTGAGCATATGGAGGGAATTATGAATGAGGAGAATGAATGGGATCAGAGGGTAGAAGTTGCTGTGGAGAGGGTTAGTCGGGAAGAAGTAGTGGTGGCAGTGAAAGACATGAAAACCGGAAAGGCAGCTGGTCCATCAGGAAGTAAGTGTGGAAATGATAACTACTAGTGGAGAGATAGGGATTGTGGTGATGATGGAGCTCTGCCAGGGTGTGCTAGAAGGAAGAGGAATGCCAGATGATTGGGCACTAAGTGTGGGAAAGGGAAAAGGAGATGTGATGAGTTGTGGGGTGTATAGGGGAGTGAAGTTATTGGAATATGCAATGAAGATAGTGGCAAGGGTGTTGGAGAGGAGAATTCAGAAGGGGGTGGATGTGGACAAGATGCAAGGAAGGGGGACAAAAGATGCAGTGTTCATTGTAAGAAGAATACCGAGATAAGGAAACGGAGTTGTACATGTACTTCGTTGATCTGGAGAAGGCATTTGATAGGGTTCCAAGGAAGGTGATTGAGTGGGCATTGAGGAAGAAAGGTGTAATTGAGATACTAGTGAGGGCAGTGATGAGTTTGTATGAGGGGGTAAAGACAAGAATGAGAATTGGATCAGAGCTGTCGGAGGAGTTTGCGGTGAAAGTTGGTGTGCATCAGAGATCTGTGTTGTCACCATTGTTGTTTGCAATAGTGGTTGATGTGATAACAGAGAGTTCAAGAGAGGGATTGATAATGGAGATATTATATGCAGATGACCCTGTTCTGATGAGTGAGATGATGGAGAGATTGAGGGAGAAGTTTTGGAAATCGAAGGATTTGAAGGTAAATCTTGGGAAGACAAAGGTGTTAGTGAGCAGGATGGAAGGAGAAGTGTTAGTGAGTAAGGTGGATTCATGTGGTGTATGTGGGAGGAGGGTAATGGCAAATGTGTATGAAGTGTGAGAAATGGATTCATGGTAGATGTACAAAAATGAAGAAGGTGACCCCAAAACTGGCAAGAGAGTTTGTTTAAGGAATGTGTGAGAAAGGAGCTGGAGGTCTGGTAGAACTATTAGAAATGCTATGTGACAAGGTGGGAATGGTGAGAGGGTTTTGTTATTTGGGAAATAGGGTGGATATAAGTGGTGGATGTGAAGCAGCTGTGACAGCAAGAGCGAGACTTGACTGGGTGAAGTTCAGGGAATGTGGAGTATTGTTATATGGGAAAAGGTTCTCATTGAAGATGAAAGGAATGGTCTATAGGAGTTACGCGAGAGCTGCAATGCTGTATGGGAGTGAGACATGATTAAGGAGAGAGAGAGATGGCAATTTTGAGAAGGACCAAGAGTGCAATGGTGAGAGAAGTGTGTGGAGTGAAGTTGTTTGATAAGATAAAAACTGAGGACTTGATGGGGATACAGGGGCTGGAGGAATTGGTGGAACAGCTAGCAAGGGCGAATGGAGTGCAGTGGTATGGGCATGTATTGAGAATAGATGAGGAGCATGTTCTGAGGAGAGTGCTTGAATTTGAGGTAAATGGACTGAGAAAGTGAGGTAGACTGAGAAAATGTGTAGGGGACAGTTGGAGGAGGAGATTGGTGGGGAGTTGGCTTGAGAAGGGAGGACGCCCAAAATAGGGCGAGATGGTGTGAGGGTGGCTGCTATGGCACTGAAGTAGATCCAGCCACCCCGTTAATGGGGACAAAACCTGGATTTAAAACACTGGATGACTGACTGACATTATATGTAAAACATACAGAATACAATCTCACATGACAACTAGCACACTTTGTAGAGAAATTGCTGTAGTAAGTATATATAATGTCAATTTAAAAGCTTTTTAGCTGATAACTCATAACTGACATTGAACCAAGTTGAATATTGTAAAAACCATCTGCTGCAAATATTTTAATGGTATGAGAAATATTTATAAAAAAAAAAAAGGGTGAGATAAATTTATTTCTGATGTATCTTCTCAGTGAAATTGTATTCTCAGTTATTCTAAAATAATAATTCTTGTATTCACAGTATCAGTATAACTATCAATAAATAATAGATAACAGGCTGGTTTTGTTAGGAATATAGTAGAAAAATTCAATGAAAAATTTTGCTTCAGTTTTCAAAAATCAACTCTTAATTCTTGAGGATTTGAATTGTTCCAGTTTATGAGTTTAATCATAAGCCACTCTCTTGTGTCATTCCGGTAATTCCTTGTCATAATTTTCACTGCCCACAGAATTGTTCGCATGCCAAACAAAATGCTTAGCAGCATTTCATCTACCTTACATTCTGAGTTCAAATTCTACCTATGTTGACTTTGTCTTACATCTTTTTGGGGTCAATAAAAATAAATACCAAGTGAGTGCCGGGATCATTGTAATCTCCCACAAAATTTCAGGCCTTGTTCCTATAGCTGAACAAATTATTATTATTATTGTTGTTGTCATTAGTGTAAGGCAGTGAGCTTGCAGAATCATTAGCATGCTGGGCAAAATGCTTAGTGGTATTTTGTCCATCTTTATGTTCTGAGTTCAAATTCCACCATAGTTGACTTTGCCTTTCGTCCTTTAGGGGGTCGATAAATTAAGTACCACTGAAAGAGGACCTGGCAAGCCAAGTGAAATCGTAGCCATGACCTAGGCCAGTGTCACATAACCAGCCCATTTAAGAGTACCCTTCAATCAATGGGAAATATGCTGTGCTTGAGAAGACCTGTTGAATCAAGTGAAATCATTGTCATAGCTGGTGCCAATACCACCTAACTGGCACTCGTGGTCGGTGCCACTCCCAATGGACTGGCTCCTGTGCCAGTGGCACGTAAAAAGTGCCCACTACATTCTAAGAGTGGTTGGTGTTAGGAAGGGCATCCATCTGTAGAAACCTTGCCAGATCAGATTGGAGCCCGGTGCAGCTCCTGGCTTGCCAGTCCTCAGCTAAATCATCCAACCCATGCCAGTATGGAAAGCGGACATTAAATGATGATGAAACACTAGAGTTGATGTAACCGACTAGTCCCCTCCTCCAAAATTTCAAGCCTTCTACCTTTGGTAGAAAGGATTATCATTATTATTTGAATCGTTGAAGCACTGGAAAAAATGCTTTATGGTATTTGTTGTGTTTTGTGTTTAAATTCCACTGAAGCCAATTTTGCCTTTCATCCTTTTGTAGTCAGTTACTGGGGTTGATTCTACTGACTAACCATCATCTTCCAAATTTCTGGTCTTGTGCCTGTATTAGAATCACTCATATTATTCCTTTTATGTTTCTTATTTTACATCTCATAGAGTCAGGTTCAAATCAATTCCTCAGTTGTACTCAAGGAAGATACTTGATTGACAGCACTCTATAATATGTGGGTTGTTTCCAACAGGGAATTCTTCTGGACTACGTACATATTGATGTTACATGGGATTCAGTCTGTTAACTTTTCCATTCGCTTTTCCATGAGTCCTAGAGCTCTGGTGACCATCATCATCATTATTTAACATCCATTTTCCATGCTGGTATGGGTTGGATGGTTTGACTAAAAACTGGTAAGCTGGAGAGCTGCACCAGGTTTTGATCTGATTGGTATGATTTCTACAGTTGGATGTCCTTCCTAGCACCAACTTCTCCAAGAGTTTAGTGGATGTTTTGTACATGTCACTAGTGTGGGTGCCAGTTATGAAACACCAGCATTCGCCACAACTATGATCTCACTTGGCTTGACACTTCTTCTCAAGCACGGCATATTACCAAAGGTCTTGGTCACTTGTCACTGACACTTTGAGGCCCAAAATTCGAAGGGTGCCTTTTTATGTGCCACCAGCATGAGTGCCAGTTACACAACACTGGCATCAGCCATAACTGTGATACCACTTGGCTTGATGGGTCTTCTGATATTATTTGATATTCCCATATTACTCATCGCATTGATTTTGATCTACAGGTCTTTGTACGTGGTCAGATTCTCTGTGACTTTCACAGAAGTATTTCTTAGAGATTCCATTGCCAATGTCATATGTAGGTACTGCTTGTTGTTCTTGTCCTCGATAATGATGCCAAGCATTTTGGCTTTCATCTTTTACATCTCTGTAAATGAGCATGTCCCTGAGAAAGGTGACATCACCATTGTTGTTATGGCTATTATCACAGCAATGACCTTTTAGTATTTAGTTCCCTCTGATTACAGTGTGAGTTCAAATCACGCTAATTCTTTTCTTCCTTTAAGCCTTCAGGGTAGATCAAATAAATTATCAGTCATGTACAGGAGTCAATCCAGTCAACTTTTAGCACTTCTCTGCAAATATATGGTATTTGTACTAAAGTTAAAAATATGAATTGCTGTGTGCACCACAACTTCCTCCTTTGTGGTCTGTGTTTGTTTATTTATTCGTTTTCCAAGTTGCTTACACAAGAGAATTTATTGACATATCTCAACACAGAGATTGTATTCATTGAAACATAGAAATACTTATTTTAAAGTATATTTGATCTTAATTTTAATCAAGTATGTGTCTTCCCTTGAGATCTAGAAATGTCTATTTGTCACTTTACATCTTGTGCTTAAAACATTCAGGAAATGTTGAACCAAAGGAAAGAAAAATGTGTTGATATTTCTTTAGTGCTTTCTTTTTTTCTTTTCTTTTCTTTTCAACATCATATTCTTTAGGTTGGTTTCTTCATCATTTGACTTTTTTTTTTTGGTTCCATTCATTAGGGTAAGTTGGAGAACTTGTGTGAAAATATAATAGAAAACAGGAGCTATGTTTATAGGGCTAGTTGATAACTGGGACAGACTGAAAGAGTCTGAATATTATTAGTGAAAAGATGAAAATACCTAAGTAGAAACGGAGTTCTAGAAGGATCCAGTTTTGGAATGAGATTTAACCCCAAGTCAACTCTGATTAAATAGATATATGAACAAATGCACTCCAGTAATGACCACCACATCTTTTTTACATGTGCTGGAAACCCCAGACCACATTATCCACCACCCCCATCCATTTTTAATGACAATAAGCCTGTGAATAGAAGGAAATTTAGCTGTTATTTCAAGCAAATTCAGAGACCACATAGAGATTCCCTCAGGAAGTGAAACTGTGTTGGAATGGAAGTAAAAATTAGTATGAAATATGTGAAGACTGGCAAATCCAGAGGAACAGTCTATTACTGTAACAAGAGGAGTGACTAGGTCTGAAGTGATGTTCCAGAAATATTATGGTTGGAAAATTGGTTTCTGTGTTTAAAGTTCTTACAAAAACAACAGTTACCATAATCTAAAGAGAAAATATTGTCGATGTTTTATTCCTGTTTTTTTTTTTTGCTTTGTTTTGTTTTGGTAATAGATGTAAACTTAATTTATTGCTTTAATAACTCCTTTGATGATTTTTAGTGATATAATGATATTTACTTTAGAAAAGCTCATTGGAGGATTGTTCCATAGAATCTGCTCGACTGGGTCTGACCCCACCACAAACAATCACAAACACAAACTTAACTGTATCAAACATAGCTACTGCATTTTGTCAGTAAAATACCACATTACTTCATTTTAACAAACACACACACGCATGCACACTGTATTTTTCAGTATTTACACCCCATTTGCCAGCAAAAAAATATCTCATCCATTTTATAAGATAAGAATTTTCGTTTTACTTTTCTTCTTTACCACTCTGCTGGTAAATGTTTAGAAGAGGTAAACGTTCAAGTAACTCTTCCCAAAATCATATGCCACTTGAAATTCTCATCTTTCAATGCAAAAAAATTTTGGTAGTCTAGTGTCTTATCTGAGGCTATTATCTTCAGCACACTTGCTTTCAATCTATTTTGCATGACTTTTTTTTTTTCTCTTCTTCTTTATGTCTTTTCTTATGGGTTATACTCTTACAGACACTTCTGGAAAGTTTTCAAATCGATACCAATTTTTTCCTACATTGTTTTCACTATGGAATTGAACCGATTTCCTTGCTGATATACATCCTATAAGTTGTTCTATTCTTTATCAGTTAAAGATCTGCAATCATTTAGAAATTATTATTATTATTATTATTATTATTATTATTATTATTATGTTTTGTGAGGGCTACTACAGTAGTGTGTGGGTTAAGCTTGTTTTTTGTATTTACACTGCAAACTTACTCAATTCCCTAACTGTTTTTCTTATGTCATTTATTCTTTTGGGAAATACTTCAATGTCTTAACTTTCCATTCACTAATAAAAGCAATGAGATTTCATATGGTTGAACTGAAAGGGTATTGGACAACCAGCTTATTAGTTTGGTGATCCTCTCCTATCATGGGCCCTGCAATGTGTCTATAGGCAAAACATTTATTTCTGGATAGGCTCAGTCTGTCTAGCTGAAAGTAGACACCCAGTGTCGTGTAATTTACCTCTCAATTTGATAACAAACATTTAACATTTTTCTGCAAGTGTTATGTTACAGAAGATTAAACTGAACTTCAATCACGTCACTCCCCATGATCACTTTTTCTTTGTTTACTTAATTTTTTTTTTCTTTTTTACTCTTAATAAACACAATCATCACATTTATCTAGTTTTCTTTCCGTGTAAGCTTTAATTGTACCAAATCAAACAGTTCTTCATTTGTTTAATCTGTTAGTAATAGTTTGTTATTGTGTATGGTTTGGAATATTCTGTTAATTCAATTAGTTGCACAAAGTGCTAAAGTAAGCGTATCATAGAAATGCACACTTTTAAATACTGATTTCTCAAGATTTGAATTTGTTACATTCTGCTTATAGTGATGCCTTACTGAAGCAAATAGTGTATATTTTGCCAAAGACACAAATTTGTGCTAATAATTAATTGTCTGTGTGTCTGTGTCTTAAATACACAATTATCTGGGAAGAGTGTACAATACAAGAAATAAAATTAATAGAGATAAAAATTGAAAACTGAAATTTCTCACTGTCATTGCTCAAAGTTTCGCATTAACTCTTTATGCTACAACAGTGTGAAATTTCAGTGTCTAATTATTGTTCTGCATGTATGCAGGCATAGCCAAGGGGTTAAGAATTTCACCTTGCAATTCTTTGGTCTGAGGTTCAGTTCTACTGTAAAACTTCTTCAGCTAGGCAGAGTGAAATTTTTGTAGGTGAAAGTATGTGGAATGTAGCTGTAATTCAAGATCAAACCTTGTCACATTATAGTACCACACTGATTCACCACCTTAGAATGAAGAAATATCAGCTTACTTGCAGACAATTCAGCCATGGAAAATCTGCATCTTAGAATTCTGTCTGATCCATGGGACAATGAGTATTAAAATGACAATAATGATGATGGTGATGATGATTCTGAGGATATCTTTTGTTTTTTATTTGTTTCAGATGATAGAATGTTGCCCAGTTAGGGCACTGCCTTAAAAGGGTTTAGCTGAACAAATTGATCCTAACACTTTTATTTTATGGCTTGATACTTGTTCTATCAGTTACTTTTGCCAACTTACTCAGCTGCAGGGATGTAAACAAACCAACCACCATTTACCAATAAGTGGTGGTGGTGGTGGTGGTGTTGAAACAAACAAAGACACACCACACAGACACACACACACACACACACACACACATATATGGGTGGCGCAGAAGTTATGAAGGGGTTTCAGTATTTAATACCTCGTTTATTTTGTTTAAAAATCTTGATATTTTAGTAGGTAAGTTATAGAAAAAGGAGTTGTGAAGGATGACATCCATTTTCCAATTTGCATAAACATTCTCGTTCTAAGGCGTTTTCCATAACAGCCCTTAACGTTTGTGGAACCAATGATCTTATTTCTGTCCTAATGTTAATTTTAAGATCTGCAATTGTTTGACGCTTGTTGACATAACTTTTTCCTTAAGATAGCCCCATAGAAAAAAAAAGTCTGGAGTAGTTAGATCTGGAGAACAAGATGGATCTTCTCTTACCAATTGTTGGAATCTTGTTGCATATTGTAATCTAGCAGCATAATCTGGTTCGTTCAGAAAAAGGTTCATTTTTAAAAAAATTCGTTGGAGTGATGTCCTGCAGACTCCATCTTGTCCAGAGTGTCTTCACATTGATGCTGTCAGGTCTTCTTCAATGCTCTCCCTCACACATCTAACCATGGCTTCATTTCTAATGGAGTGAGGTCTGCCTATTCTTGGAATGTTACTTACTGATCCTTGATCTTCAAAACAACCAATTAATCGCGTGACCATTGGTTCACTTGGACAATTCATTGTTCCATAATGACGATGATATGCTCATTGAATCTGAATTATTGATCCTTTGTTTTGGTGATAAAATTTCAATATATGTGTACTTTTCTTGGCTTAAAGTTTAGGGTTTTCTTCAAATAAATCTGAAATAAAATAAAAATTAGATAATTATTTAAAAAGTTATTAAATATTGAAACTCCTTCGTGACATCTGGCCACCCTGTATGTGTGTGTGTGTATATATATATATATATATATATATATATATATATATATATATATATATATGTATATATATATATATATATATATATGTATATACAACAAGGTTCTTTCAGTTTCTATGTAACAAATCCACTCACATGGTTTTGGTCAGCCTGTGACTGTAGTAGATGCCACTTGCTCAAGGTACCACACAGTATGACTGTTCACAGAACCATGTGATTAGAAAGTAAACTTCTTACAATACAGCCATGCTTGTGCCTATATATTTTTGTGTGTATGTGTGCATGTGTGCGCTTTAGTGTATGCACATGCATGTGTGTGCTTGAGTGTATGCACATGCATGTGTGTGCTTGAGTGTATGCATGTGAGGAATTTTCCTAAATTCAGCATATTTGAAGGCATGTGATTTTACAAAATGATCAATACCCTCTCTAATATTGTTTTAAAATATTGACACAAAGCCAGCAATTTCAGGGAGGGAGTAAGTCAATTATATCAGCCCCAGTGTTTAACTGGTACTTATTTTATTGACCCCGAAAGGACGAAAGGCAAAGTGCATCTTGGTGGAGTTTGAACTCAGACCGTAAAGACAGACAAAATGCTGCAAAACATTTTGTCCAGTGTGCTAACAATTCTGCCACTTCTATATTTAAGAGATGAGGAATTATGTACATTATTTACAACAAACAAGATGAGGACAAATATCCATCAAATGTAAATAATTCTGCCAGCTTGTCACCTTCTCTAATGTTAAGTAACGAAAAGTACAGTTGCTATGGTAGTATTTGTTTTAGTTGTTCAGTCTAACACCAGTAATATTACAAAATCTATCACCTGAGAAAATAATATAAGGATTAGGCATGGTTGAGCTTATTATAGAAGTGAACATTATTTCCTCTCTTTCTCTCTCAAGAGAAGAAGAAACGATGGGAAGACAGAGATGAGAGAGAGATAATCACTGCTATAAAAATCTATTGACTGTTGTTCATCAAATCGACTTAGTGTGCCTTTGTTATCTTTTGCTCAGAAACTGTACCCTCCATTAGTTATAAGTTTAACACAAACATGTGCCCACACACAAGCAGATACAATTTCCTGTTGGCTGTCTTAGATATTTCCTATTTTTTCTGTCTGAAGTGAGGATCAATAAAGAACGTGATTATTCTTGGACATCTTCACTCCTTTGGCTGCCAAACAGTTATGTACTTGTCATTTCTCCTTTATATCATACATTAAAATTTGAACAAATATTCATCGGTTTGGATATATCATTTCTTTCTTAAACTACAAGTAAATCGAATAGCATCAACAAACACATTTCCCATTTCATACTCTTTTTCTCTTTCATACTACCACTGTTGTTAGTGCTTTGATGATACTCTCTTGTTGTTAATAAGGAAAAGCTACTAAAATGCTATCTATAGTAGAAAATCTGGCTAGTTTTTTTATTTCTCTCTCTATTTTCACAAGTTCTGTTCATGTTTTTCATGTTCATGGTCTCTTCACATTCACCTCCCCAATTTCTATGCAATATATCACAGTATTGTTGAGTGCTGAATCGGTTAACTTTTCTCTTCAATTAAATACCAGTGTTTTTGAGATTCTAGAGAGCCATGTTACAAATATAATTTAGAGCAGTGTCTTGGTCCATGGACTGGTTTCATGCAAGGCAGTTATTTCCATGGACCAGGGGATCATGTTCATAACAAAAATAAAGTGAATTATTTAATTATTACATCAAGAATGGTTTCAAATTTTGGCACAGTGCTAGCAGTTTTTGAGGAAAGGGGAAGTCAATTACATCGATCCTTATACTTGATTGGTACTTATTTAATCAACCCCAGATGGATGAAAGGCAAGGTCAACAGCAGAATTAGAACTCAGAATGTAAAGATGGGACAAAATGCTTAACATTTTGTCTGGTGCATGAACAATTCTGTCAGCTTGCCATCTCAGTTATTATTACCTATATAATACAAATGCAATTATATCATACATTATTCATTTTATTTCTACTATTACATTGAAGTATATTTATATATATATATATAAATTTATTCTTTTTGTGTGTCTCTGTACCAAATGATCCATGGGCTGGTACTGGTCTATGGCCTGGTGTTTGGGGGACTCCTGCTTTAGAGATCTCGGCCAGTGTCATGAAGTCCTCATTTCCAATTCCATTAGAAATAACTGAATCTTTTAAATTTTCTTTCTTTGTGACCATTGAAGTGACATGTCTTCCCTAAATAAGCTCCTTGTTTTACTAGTAGCCATATATAACCACATAACCGTGCAGCTATGCAGATTAAACGCTTTATTTATTTTATCTGTTTTGGGTATGCATCATTTTGTGTTGAAGTCTGAGTACCAGTAATCATACTGTTTTAACAGGTTGACTTTATGCCTGCTTTGCATGAAATTCTAAAAACCTCAGAAAACAAATTAATCTGTTTTAAACTTACACTGATTTTCTTTATTATAATTTAATTTCATTTTTATTTTGCCTATTTTTTATTAGTTTGTTTTGGTTTATTTTGAAAATACTGGATATTTATTTTAGTTTCTCATTGTAATTTATGCTTTTTTAAATAATTTTCTTTCCTAAAATATCCTTCATATACATTCTTGCATAGCTCATTATATATATATATATATATATATATATATACACACACACATGTGTGTGTGTGTGTAAGTATATATATATATATATATATATATAGAGAGAGAGAGAGAGAGATATATGTATATATATATATATATATATATATATAGATATATATATGTATATATATATATATATATATATATATATATATATATATATATATATATATATACATATATATATGTATGTATATATGTGTGTGTGTGTGTATATATATATATATATATATATATATATATATATATATATATATTCCATTTATTCATTCATTTATACCTTCTTTGCCTTCTTGCTATTTACTGTTTGAAGAGGAAGATATGAAGATATTTAATTTGAAGTTTCTCAAATGAGCAAGATTCAAATCTGGTAGAAGTTGACTTGAGCAAAATGCTATTGCTGTTTTCTTTTAATGTTGATAATATTTAACAAAATAAAAGAAAAAAAGAAATTCAATAAAATTCAAAACTAAATCATAAAGCTGAAAATATTACTGGGATTACAAATATATAAATACAACAGGATCCACCCCACCCCCGCAACAAATAAAAAAAATAATCAATTAACCACCCTCCCTCACAGAAAGAAAATCTAAAAAATGAACAAAAGAAAATATCTATATTTGACATTCATATCCAAATCTTAGTTGGGTATTGGTAAGATTCCTGTGATGGCAAAATACTTGTTGTTGTATTTGCAGACGGAAAGTTCATTGAAAGTGGTCAGTCTTGCAATTGCATCCTACTAGATCTGGCAACTTATTACTGCTGTTTGCAGCATTTTGTATGGAAGCTTTCACAGTGAGGTTAGTTCTGCAACAATATTATCTGCAACTCTTTCAATACACCGCTTCGTTAAGTCCAAAGCAGTCATCCTCTCTATATATTATATTCTGGTGCCATTTGTATTGTTTTTTTCTTTGAACTTTTTTTGTTGCTATTTATGATATTTTTGTGGTTGCTATTTTTCTGGTTATTTTATTATTTACATAATTTTATTTTTACTCGTATTAGTGGTTGGTGTTTCTGTTCTGTATTTTATTTCTTTAACTATATTCATATTGTGTAAAATTGAAAAGATAGAAACAACTTTTTGGAGTATCTCAAACGGCCTCTATCCCAAAGTGAATATATTGAATATTTCTTGAAGTACACTCATGCATTTGTGCATGCACACACTCACATCCTTCCTATAGCTATTGTGTTTTCACTCTGGGCAAAGCTCATAACTCTGTTTGCTCCAGTTTATGCAACTGAAAATAACAGATTTCTCTTCTCTCTCTGGCTTCATGGTTGAGTGGTTAACTATAGGAAGGACATCCAATAACTCCAGGAAGAAATAATCGCATCCATGCTAGTATG
Source organism: Octopus bimaculoides (assembly GCF_046866305.1). Taxonomy (NCBI): domain Eukaryota; kingdom Metazoa; phylum Mollusca; class Cephalopoda; order Octopoda; family Octopodidae; genus Octopus; species Octopus bimaculoides. The sequence goes on along the minus strand of NC_142936.1, from coordinate 50,187,220 downwards.
AGAAAATAGACCTAAATCATTATTACATACCTATAATATGTATGTGTATATATATATATATATATGTATATAGATATATATATATACTTGTGTGTGCATGCATGAGCATGTGTGTTTGTGTGTCAAAAGACTGGTTTGTTTCATACTGTTCTATTATTTACATTGTAATATGGTTGTCATATTCTGCCTATGTTAAAAGATGTTCACATCAGAATTATTTTGTTTGAATTTTTTTTTTTTTTCCTACAAACGAAATTTTGTTTTATTGCTTGCATTAATCTGCGTGCTGCACATAGAAATGCGCATGTGCACACTTTGCTTGGTGTTGTGGATGTAATTTTTCTTGATATTTTTCTCCATAAATTATTTACAATTGACATTTTTGTGGAGTAAACGATGTACTATAATCATTAAGTATAACCATCTCTGCAGGGTTTGTGCATAAAGACATGTTAGTGTGTGTGTGTGAGAGAGAGAGAGAGCATGCATGCATGTACCTGTGTGTGTGTGAGCACAAGTGTTCCTGTGTATGTGATTGGTTATTATATTTATGAAATGACACTTATGAATTTAGTTATAAAAATATATTTATCTTTTTCGTTTTTGTTTCCTTGCGCACTATTTTATTATTTTTTTTTTTTATTAAGAACAAACATATTTAAGCAGAATATACTATATTCAAGGATGCAGTATATTCATAATTATACTCTGAGTATTTTTACTAGCTCCTGGTGCTGCTTAAATCCATGGTTCTGAAAACTTCAGAGCTACTTCTCTCCTATGAAAAGCTACAGATTGTATCTCACTCATATACACCATATTTAGCTTTGTCTGGATGCCCTACCTAATGCCAACCACTTTACAGAGTGTACTTGGTGTGTTGTCCTCAACAAGCCTGAAGAAACACTTCTGTGCTGTCACTTACTTTATAGAATGTACTGGATGTATTTTCTCATGACAACAGCACTAGAGAAGTTGTTTTGTGCCTGGAAAGACTAAAAACATTTACCTATCCTTTGTTGGGTTATGGTTAAGGTTAAGACATATGACTGAAAGTAGATTGAAGAGAGATCATGAGAGGAAGCAGAGTGAAAGTGGTGAGAGGTGATAGAGGAAGTAATAATGGCTGAGAGACAGTGATGGGCAGCTACATACTGGTTTTTGGTAAGGCAGTTATACAGAATAGAAAATCTGTATGACAGGGAAGTGGGAGCAATAAGGACACAGGGTTATGAGACAGGGAAAATTAGGACCGGAAAAGAATGATAAAGAGCAATAAAAATGGGTGATGGTAAGCAATGCCATTCACCTGATGGCAAAAGGGTTTTGTCTTTTTCGTCATGTAACATCCATGTTCCATACTGGCATGGGTTGGACAATTTCCCAGGAAGAGATATGTCCAAGGACTGCATCAAGCTACAATGTTTGCTTTGGGATGGCTTTTATAGCTGGATGCCCTTCCTACTTATAAAATTTTTAGTCTATGCTTAGTTTATTTTATCCTAGACTTTTGTTGTTAGATGTGGAATTTCTCTAAATCTTCTCAACATTCAGCTTTACAAATTTAGTCATCATCATAAAGTAGTTCCAAAAAATAGCTGGTCTTAAGGCCTTGTTATGGCTTGGAAGAATATAGTAAATTGGAAATAGCTTAGAACTGGACCATTACCTTCATGTTAAATTCTTCATTGACTTCACCTCAATTCATGGCTTATATGACCTTAACATGTCATTTGTTGACCCTTGTTTTCTTTAGTGGTCCCAGGTTACAAGTCAGTAACCCTGTCAAACATATTCTTCAGGTCAGTGAATGCTAGACATTAGGGTTTATTCCAAGCTAAGTAATTCTTCTTCTGTTGTCTCATGAGGAATAAGGTACTGATGTTACCATTTTCTGACTCAAAGTTTACACATACACACTCTCTCTCTCTCTCTCTCCCTCTCTCTCTCTCTCTCTCCCTCTCTCTCTCTCTCTCTCCCCTCTCTCTCTCTCTCTCTCTCTCTCTCTCTCTCTCTCTCTCTCACACACACACACATGTGCATGTATATACATACATATTTGTATGTATGAATATGCACACATTTTTATATCAAATAGTCAGTCACTCTTATCTTCAGACTTAGGCTAGAATACAACTCTATTTTTTTGTATTGAGTTTTGTATCAGTTAATGTTTTAATCACTGTCTACCACCAAAAACACATGTGATAAACATCTATGCATTACCGTATATATGTGTGTGTATATATATATATATATATATGTATGTATATATAAATGTATGTATGTATATAATTTTTGTTTCATACACTATGTGTCCATTGGAATATTTTCTTTCAGTTATTACATTATTTATTGAAAACACTCTTAAAGTACAGAACATAGCAAAACATGTGCTACTGTATTTTGTATATGTAAGACCACAAGCAATTTTATATTGCATATGAATGTACATAATGTTAATTGGTTGAAAGGTATTGCAACTTATTATTTATGCCGAGAAAATTGTAATTGCTTCCATATCTTCAGCATTTTTGAAAGGAAAATAACCATCCGTTTTTGGCTTCATATTTTTGAAGCTTAGAGTATTTAATTAACTCTTTGTGTTTGGGTTCTAATTTAGATGAAATAATTACCAGTAATATTTTATGGATAGCTCTGCCTACAAAACATGGAACTTGGTGCTAAGTTGCAAATTATGGCTGGTTGTTCGCTTGATGGATAGAATATTAAATTTTGTCTAGGCAGACTGCTTTTTATCATTCTGGGAACAATAAAATAAGTGCTGTTCAAGCATTGCTGTTACTTCAATCAAGTGGGCTCTCCTCCAAAATTAGTCACCTGTGCCAATGTTAGAAATCATTTTATAATTATTATCAAGGTGGTGAGCTAGTAGAACTGTTAGGACCCCTGGTAAAATGCTTAGTGGCATTTCATCCATCTTAACATTCTGAGTTCAAATTCCAACAAGGCTACCTTTGTTTTTCATCCCTTCAGGGTTGAGAAAATAAGAACCAGTTAAGTACTGAAGTCATCTCCCATCCCTTCAAAACTGCTGGCCCTATACCAAAACTTGAAACCATTATTATTATTATTATTATTATTATTATTATTATTATTATTATTATTATTATTATTAAGATGGTGAGCTGGCAGAATTGTAAGCACGCTGGGCAAAACACTTGTTTGCAGCTACATTCTGAGTTCAAATTTCACCAAAGTCAACTTTGCCTGGGGGGGGGGGGGGGTCAATAAATTAAGTACCAGTGAAACACTGAGGTTGATGTAATCGACTAGTCCCCTCTCTCCAAATTTCAGGCCTTGAGCCTTTAGTAGTAAGGATTATTATTATTATTAGGATAGCAAAGCTGGCAGAATTGTTATTTTATCAGGCAAAATGCTTAATGGCATTTCATCTGCCTTAATGTTCTGAGTTCAAATTCTGCTGAAGCTGACTTTGCCTTTCGTCTTTTCAAGGTCGTAAAATAAGTACTAGTTAAACACTGAGGTCAATCTAATCGACTTGCTCCCACCCCAACCAAACTTGCTGGCCTTGTGCCAAAATTTGAAACCATTATTAATAGGTTGGCAGATTACTTGAATTAGCAGGCAAAATTCCTTGTAGTATTTAATCCAACTATTTATTTTCTGGGTTCAGATCTTGCCAAGGTTGACTTTGCCTTTCACTCTTCTGGGGTTCCAGAAGATAAGTCAGTCCCAGTCAGGTACTGAGATTGACATAATCAATTAATGCCCTTCCCCAAATTTCAGACCTTTTGATTATTATCAAGGTTAGCAGATTAACATATTCATCAGACAAAATGTATTTCTTCATTTCTTCCAGATCATTACATTCTGAGCTCAAACCCTGTTGAGGAGAATTTTGCTTTTCTTCCATTTAGGCCTGATAAAATAAAGTACTTGTCAAGTATTTGGGGTCTGCTCTCCTTCTTCAAATTTTTGGTCTTGTGCCTATATCAGAAACAATTATTATCATTATTGTTGACAAGGTACAGGTATGGTTGTGTAGAAAGAAGTTTGCTTCCCATCCACTTGATTTAAGGTACAGTCTCACTGTGTGACATCTTGGACAAGTGTTTTCTTCTATAGACCCAGGCCAAATAAAGCCTTGTGAATGGATCAGTAGATAAAATGTGAAAGAAGCCCATTGTGTGTGTGTTGTCTCTTTGTTTTGACTCTGTTTCATAGTTGTAACCGATTGCCACCATCATGCCAATAGTGTTCTTCATTTCCATGCTTCTCTGGAAACAGGTCTGGCCATGGGGGAATATTACCATACCTGGAAACAGGTAAAAGTTAGCACCAGAAAGTATATCTGACTGCAGAAAATCTACCTCAACAAATTCCATCCAATCCATGTGAACATTGAAAAAGCATACTTTGAAATAGTGATGATGATAATGGAAAGAACAGTGGATTGGTAGACGTGTACGAGTGTCAGACAATGTTTTGCAATAATTTTTCCAACCTTTTACATTCTGGATTCAAATCCCATCAAGATTAATTTCACCCTTTATCCATTTCAGTCACTGAATTAAAGAACCTGTTAGCTGCTGGTTCATGGTAACCTAACTCCTTCCCAACTAAATTACCTGCCATGCACCTAAATTGGAAACAATATCGAAGATAATGATTGGCAAAATTAATAGAGCAGCAAACAAAATGCTTAATTTATCAATAAAGTGGTGCAGGCACGGTTGTGTGGTAAGAAATTTGCTTCCCAACCACATGGTCCAAGGTTAATTCCCACTGTGTGGCACCTTGGGCAAGTATCTTCTACTATAGCTGCTATAGCCTTGAGCCAATCAAAGCCTTTTGAGTGGATTTGGTAGGGGGAAACTGAAAAAAGCTCATCATGTGTGTGTGTGTGTGGTAGGTGTTAGGAAAGGCATCTAGCCATAAAAACCATGCCAAAACAGACACAGAAGCATGGTACAGGCTCCTGCCTGGCCAGCTCCTATCAAACCATCGAACCCCTGCCATCATGGAAGGAGAACATTAAATGATGATGATGATGATGATATATAGGTATGTGTATCTTTGTGTCTATGTTTGTCCCGCCTCCCCATCACTGCTTTATTTAATTTAATTGGCTATAAAAGCCATCAGTGCTTGACATCCAGTGTCAGTGTGTTTATGTCCTCATAACTTTATGGTTCGGCAAAAAGAGACCAATAGAATAAGTGCCAGGCTTTAAAAAATAAGGACTGGAGTCAATTCATTCAACGAGAATTCTTCAAGGAGCTGCCGCAGCATGGCCACAGTCTAATGACTGAAACAGATAAAAAAAATAAATGCTTAAAGTTTTGAACTCACTATATGTGAGACACTGAATTACATACCATAAAAATATATTTTGACTAGCTTTTAATGCCCCAGGATGCATTATCAGTGATGTTTCTGGGGTCATAGAGAGTTTTCAGTTTTCAATATCAGGCACCATCAATCAATTTACCCATCTGGGGTTAATCAAGTCCCAGTAGCAGCAAACCACTGGTTTGTCTTCTTTATCCAAAGTCACCTAGTGTCCTTCTCTGCTGCTTCAGTGATGGAATTTATTGCCCACCACTTTGCTACACCAGTAACTCCAAACTCTGCCAGAACTTTCAAGAATGAACACCCCAACCCGACAAAACCTGAATTCCCTCACAATGTGCCTGCCAGCCCTGATTTTTACATTGTTCCACCAGCTCATGATATTTGGCAAGCTTCCTCCTCATTTTATTTTTTTTGCCTTTTTTTTCTGTCTGTGACCACAAAAGTTTCAATAAATTGATGCAGCTCTAGTTTCTTTAATGTTAAGTAGATGAGAAATTTATCTGTTACTAAATGCAGATCTAGTATAAACTTAGCTAGTAGGCATATAGTCATCATTTTATCTTATCTAGCCAGCTTGGAAGGATAAATAGATTTAAATACTGAATAATAAGGCACCTACCTAGATATTCAAAGTCATTTAATTTCAGTCACTTCCATTAACCCTTTTGATACTAATCTACTTGAAACTTCCCTTGGTTCTTTGATACAAACTTCCTGTTTTAAAATGTTCTAAATTAAAACCTTCCATCTAAATTTCAGGTTAATTTACGTTTCAAACACCAACTTAATAATGATCAAGTTGTTTTATTAACTTCTTCATAATTTTAAGAATTAATTGAAACAGAGGCAGTGTTTCTTAGCAGAAATATGGTGAAAGAAGGAGTAAAAAGAATTACATTTCAAAATCAAAAATATATTAATAAACACAGAAGAAATTATATAAGTTTTTGAGAAAGATTTACTGTTTTGGCGTACATTTGTAGTAACACTTACAAAGATTCAAATGTTTATCAAATGTATCTTGTATCATTTAGATTTTCAAGATGTCTACTTCATAACACAACTCTGCTAATAATTATTACTAAATTAAAAACTTACCAATGCATTATCACAAGAGATTTGAAACCTCTTCTGTTTATTGCAAGAGTAATTTGATTTTTTTCTGTTCTGTTAACCAAACCAGCTTACATTTGAAGTATTATTTTGATTATGCTTGCAATAATGTTTGCCGGTTTTTATTTTTATTTTTATATTTTAAATCATTCTGACTTGTGAATTAATTTCCTGTTTATGAAAGAGGTGCTACAGGTGAAGGCATTGGTGTGTGGTTGAAAAGCTTACTTTGCAACCATGCGGTTTGGGGTTCAATCCTGCTGCATGGCACCTTGGGTAAATGCCTTCTGTTATAGTTCTGAGCTCATCAAGCTATTGTAATTGGATTTGCTAGATGAAAACTGAAAGAAGCTAGCTGTGCATATGTGTGTTCTTGTTTATTTGGGTGGGGTGTATGTGTATATGTATTTGCGTATATATACATGTGTTAGTTTGTATTGGTGCTTCTCTGAAAATCACTGAGATACATATGGTAATGTTGTTGCCATTTCCCCTGTTTGTAAATCATCCACTAGCATTGTATCTTTGAAGTCATGTTAAATAAGAGATCCCCTTACTTCAAAAGTTGGTAGTGGTTTAATGACAGGAAAAGCAGCCACCTGTAAAACAATGTCTTGATAATATATTTGTCTAACCCATACTAGCATGGGAAAATGGCTGCAAAAAGGAATTACTTTTCTGTGTAAAGCATATGTTATGTATAAAACCGTCAAGCCAAGTGAAATTGTAGTTGTGGCTGATGCCAGTGTCATGTAACTGGCACATAAAAAGTGCACTCAGATGTTGGGTGATATGCTGTGCTTGAGAAGACCTGTCAAGCCAAGTGAAACCTTAGTTGTAGCCAATGCCAGTGTCACATAGCTGGATCCTGTGCCAGCGACATGTAAAAAGCTCTGTTCAAATGTTGGGCTTCATGGAAGCAGTGACAAGTGACCGAGACCTTTAGCAATATACTGTGCTTGAGAAGATCTGTTAAGCCAAGTGAGATCACAGTCATAGCTGATGTCAGTGTGTGTAACTAGCATCCGTGCTGGTGACATGTAAAAGGCACCCACTGCACTCTTGGAGTGGTTGATGTTAGGAAGGGCATCCTGCTGTAGAAACCATGTCAAATCAGATTGGAACTTGGTGCAGCTCCCCAGCTTACCAGTTTTCAGTCAAACCATCCAACCCATACCAGCATGGAAAACGGATGTTAAATGATGATGAAATCTATACCAGATTTGTTTCAAGGTACTAGAAATAATAACAAGCAGAGTCCTGGGTTTCATTGCAACTTAGTACTGTAAAATCATGGTTGGCAGATGCAAGGCACTAATTTATTGCCAGAAGTAGGTCAATAAAAATTCTACTTTATTCAATGTGCATTTCTTATCATGTCTTTCAATATTTATAGAAATGAGTGCAGTACATTTTAGTTATCATGTTATGTTTGTTTTCTCTTCTTATTTATAGTTCATTGTTAATGATTTTCCTTATTGCTTATTGTTTATTATCTAATATGATATTGGTTAAATTAACCCTTTACAGACAAGTGCAAATAAACTATGCTTTGGGTGCATTGTTTGACTGATAAACACATTTTAATTCCTGTTAATTGCAGGAATGGATATGATATTTGTTTTAAATCTGTTTCAAACATGACACTCACATTTATCACCACTTAAATGTGAATGTTCTGTTAGAACAGACTATACAATGTTAGATACCATGAGAGAAACTCAGATATTGGTTTTTAGTGCAAAATGCACTCTTGTTTATATTACTAGTAGGGAGATAAATCCCCACCACCTCCAGCACCAAGATCCCTAGATCATGTGATTTGAACCTTCTTTGGTCTTGTCAATTATGGACACTCAACCATTAGAAATAGCAGCAACTCATCTCCCTACCAGCTATTCATAGAAAACCAGTCCGAGGAGAGGTGTGATTAGCCAGTGAGCTTGTGAAAAAATACTGTACATATTAGCAATAGAGGCAGTATTATTATAAGGTAAAGCTCATTTTCCTGGGGGGGGGGGGGGTTCAGAAGATTTTCTTTTGTTTTTACTGTGGGTGTGAATATATTATCCTAATATAACCAAATCAAATGATTTAAAAGAGACCTTTACATCAAGCATTAATCTAAGTGTAATTTGCAGAAGTCCATATTATTGGAAATGCTACCTTAGATCTACTACCAGCTATATCACAAAAAAGCTGTCATTATTAATACTACTGTTACTTACTGAAGATTTTAACTTTGTACAAAAGGTATCAACCCTACAGTATGGCTTCTTTATTCCTACTGCATGGCACCTTGGGAAAATGTCTTCTGACCAAAATCTTGTGAGTAAATTTGATAGATGGAAACTGAAAGATACCTGTCGTGTATGTGCACATTCATGTATTGTCATGGTTTGGCAGCTGTAAACAGGTAGTACTGTCTTACCAATGGTGTGTTTGATATCCAATCTTCTATGTCCATGAGGAAATATTTTCATGCTTCGAAATAGATAAGGGTTGAAGACAGGAGGGGCATGCAACTGTAAAAAATCTGACTCAATGAATTCCATCTGACCCATGCAAGACTGGAAATTTAGACGTTAATACAATTATGATGATCATGATCATGATGACAGCATCTACAATCTCAGTTTAAATCCTTGAGCAAATTACATTCTTTTGTGATTACTTAATCTTTACCAGTAATACACAAGAGTCAATTCAGCCATGCCTAAGTAAGAAATCACATCTTTGCAATTAATTTAGCTGTCATATCCTATGTAAACAAAACTAGTCAGCTCCCTGTTTATAAATATATTTCATATCCTTAAGTGTTTTGCTAATAATTAATGAGAATCAAGTGTCAGATTTATAGAGGAAGGAAACTGAAAAGCTGTGATGATCTTGTTTTCCCCAAGCATGCAGCACCATTGCAAATTTGTGATGATGTGAAATTCCTATTTTCAATGTTTCATTAATTTCATGCATTAACTGATGGAAAAGAGATATAAAAAGTGAGTCATTTATTCTTTATAGAGTTTTTTTTAAAGCTATCAATGAAGGTTTGAATTGCTCAGAATATCACATTTAATAGGAGTGAAAGTGTGTTTATGTCTCACTTAGCTTGCTATATTCACTTTTTATCCTTTTTAAAACAGGTACTTTAAAGATCTGGTCTCTTGCAGGTCGGGTAAGAAGAATTACGAAGGAAAGGATTTTAAAAAATTAATCATTTTTATGTGTTCATTAATTTAAAAATGATACCTTAACTGCCCTAACTATTTTGTGACTTTATATTAAAATTAAAAAGAAAGTTTATAAGTTTTTCTACTACAGAAACTTGCCAAATGTGCTTCAAAAGCAAGTTTCATTGTAGTGTTTTCAAGCAGCATCTTTCACTTTCAAGCAATATTTTTCACTTTGAAGCGGTCATAAAAAGGAATCACTACATCTCTCTCAAAGTATATTTGGTAAAAGAAAGATAGAAGTAACAATAATAGTTGAATTTATGTTTGACTGGGGAAAAAATCACATTATTAACCACACCTCTTGCCACTATGCCAATAATGAACAAAATGACAGATGCTAGTATCAACTTGTAGATAAAGTATGAAACTTGCCATTTTGTGGGGGTCAACAGACAGACCACTGATGATATCACACATTATATAATATGCTACTGTCTTGCCTATCATTTCCACAACTACAACAGTCTGCTGAAGGGTTTTGTGTTCAAACCTCTGGATACTAGAATGAAACAATGGTACAAAAATGACTACAGGTATTAGCTGTCTGTTTGTTTATTTCACATCTCTCCATTAATACTGTCTATATAAAAACACAGTGCCTTTCTTTACATTTTCTTGTAAGCAGAAGTCCAAACCTTTCACTTGTAACATATGAAGACCAGTGGAATGAAATTATGTTAATAGAAAAACTGATCAGGTCTGGCAACAGGAAGAATTTCTAACTGTAGAAAAATCCGACCCATACCATGGAAGAAATAGACATATAAACTAAAAGAATGAAAATATGCATGTGGATATGTGTTCTCTTGTTCATTTTACATCTACATTTTTATGTTGTCATAAATACATGCATGTGTGTCTCTCTCTCTCTCTCTCTCTCTCTCTCTCTGCATACACACACACACACACACACACACACACACACAATTGATTATGACGACAAGTGTCCCCAATTGATTTGATCAACAGAACAGCCTGCTTGAGAAATTAACATGCAAGTGACTGAGCACTCCACAGACACACATGCCATTAATATAGTTCTAAAGAAGATTCAATTTGACTCAGAATGTGATAAGGCTGGTCCTTAGAAATACAGGTGTTACTCATTTTTATCACCTCAGTAGACTGGATCGGCATGAAACAAAGTTTCTTGCTCAAGGACACAACACACTTCCAGGAAATCACGTATCTTTAAACACACACACACACACATATCTTTATATATATATATATATACACACACACACAGCTATTTAAAATAAATGATCATTTTCACAATAATAGTTCTTAGTATATTTCATTGTTCCTTTACCACTTTTGCCCTTTATTTTATTAAAATGTTTACTGTTAATCAAATAGTGTTGATATATTTTTGCTTTTATTTTTCTGTCCTCCTTCAGCTCCACTTTACTCCATTACAGTCTATGTTGTCTCACCTAGCATCACCTTTTCTGGCAATTCTTCCAATTTATCTGTCTTCTCAAGAAATCCAAACTCTTTATGAAACATTTGACATATATTAGTGTTAGTTCATTTGGAAAATGGCATGTTGCTTCTTACACCATTTATATGATGAATGGTTAGGGTTACAGAAATCAATCAATTGTAAGAATCATTTTGCTTCAGCAAATTTCACTATCTAGCTTGTTGCAGTCAGTGAGAAATGGTCGTTGCTCCAATTGATAATGTTGGTGATAATGGCATGGCTGTTGTTGTAACAAAGTATGATTCAATCATTATTTTCTACCTTCAGCGCATTCTATTATATTTTTGTTAATGTATACCAACAACAGTGAAGAATTGTTGTTAGGTTTATCTCTTTGTTTTCACTTAGATATATGTCTCCATGTGCATGTGTGCACATATAGATACACACATACACACATATATTTGCAAACATATATGTAGATATTTCTTATATTTGTCACTTTTGTTATTAAAGATCTTTGTCTTAACTTCTAGAAATTATATATATATATGTTTCATGTAATAAACACCATGCAAGCACAGCTGATCAGATGAATCACTATTCTCTCTCTATCTATTTATCTATCTGTCTGTCTGCCTATCTCCCTCTCTCTCTCTCTCTCTCCCTCTTTCTCTCTCCCCCCCTCTCTCTCTCTCTCTCTCTCTCTCTCTCACTCACTCACTCACTCACTCACACAACAGAATAAACAATTCATTTGTGAGGAATCAGCCAAGTTTATTTCTGGTGATTCATGGACATAACATATATCCCAACTTCTCTCAAGAAAGCTGCATGCAACAAAAGTGTGTGCTAAGTTTAACCTAAGCAAATGATATTTCTGTCTCTGCATAAGGGGGATATGTGCATTGTAAACTACAGTAAAGTAACCTCTCTCCAAGAACAGTAGCAATAAATAAAATCCTCATCAAGGAGGGTAGATTGCTGAAGTTATAACCAAAGTCCCATATCTAGAAAAGCATTAACTGTCCATAAAAACTGATATAATGTAGAGGTGGGGTACTTCAGTCATGTCACTATTTCTCTTGTGTAATGATAAAATTTTCTCAATCTATAACATGGCAGTTATATTAATGAAAACCTAGACTGTATGTAGTGCAAGTACCTTGTTAATGCTGCTCTCCTAGTGGAGTGGCCAAGAAAAGAGAGTGTGTGTATGTGGAGCAGTTATATGTGTGTGCACACATCAAGGAAAGAGACAATAAAATAATTCTTTATATCCTTTATCTTTTATTTGTTTCAGCCATTTGACTGCAACCATCTTGTGGTACCTACTTGAATTATTTAGTCAAACAAATCAACCCCAGTACTTATTTTTCAAGCCTTGTTTAATTGTTAAGTTATGGGTGGGGTAAAATTATGCCAATAGAAGAAGGCAGCGCCCATGACTGTTTTCAGCACCTCTGAATCTGGTAGAAGGAAGAGAAGTTATCTTCAGGCAAGTGATCTGGCCTGAATGCCTAAAACAAAGTAAACTCCTGTGAAATAACCAAGAGTCAGGTGATAGTGATGGTGCCACATAAAAAGCACCCAGTACACTCTGTGGAGTGGTTGACATTAGGAAGCACATCCAACCATAGAAACCAAACCAAAACAGACTATGGGACCTGGTGCAGTCCTTGATTTTATCAGTTCTTGTCAAGCCATCCAGCCCATGCCAATATGGGAAACAGTTGTTAAATGATGATGATGATGATCAGTTGTTATAGCTCCATGAAATTCTCTGGTTATTAGGTTACCTAGGTACCGGCATTCCTAAACTACTTCTAAGAATTGAAAGAATTTATTTTATGGATATAAAATTATGTGGAAGGAATTGAACCACAAGTAGAATGACAGAAACAGTAGATTCTATTAGCAGTATCAGTACATGCAAAATAGATTCTTTCAAATGTGCAGAAAGTTCCCTATGAGTGGTTGACAGTATTTGTAACGAAGGTGACTTCATGTACAGCTGGATGCTCTAAAATCCTAGTAGGGAGAGTAACCATGAGGTGGAAAAATTTACAGAGCTATTACCTGTATTGGTACTAATGGTTTCTCTATCAGACAAAAGAACAGACTGTATAATGCTTGTTGTTGAAATGATGTAGCATGATAACAAGATCTGGGCACAATTAATAGCAAAGGTTTATGAAGACACAAAAGAAACTAGACAAGCATGCTTTGCTGGAGGTGTAATGTCAGTGTACATGAACAATGATGGATAAATGAGCTGAAAAAAAAAAAAAACCTGGATATTAGAAGAATCAGATGTACTGCAGACATGTAATTTGTATGGAAGATGTCAAATGTGCTAAGAAATAGAAATTGCTCAGAGTGAATGGAACATGTAGAAAAGGTAGGACAAGTTGGGGGTCAAAGAAGATATGGGGAAAAAGTACTGAAGTCATATGTCAAGGGGCTGAATGTTGTGAAGGAAATAACAAAGGACTGCAACGCATGGCAAAGTGCTGTGCTAGAGAAGATCTGTCCAATCTATGTAAACATGGAAAAACATACATGTAAATAGTGATGGATGTTGGTGGGACGTATATCAAGACTTTGGTCCCTCTTGCCCATTATGTTCATATCAAATCTACTTCTACTATCCTTCCATTCTATTCACTAGTCTCTCATCTACCACTGTGTGATGCTGTTCTACTCCTCTCTGACTCTTTCTCTCCTGTCATGGCATCTGCTTAACAAGGGATGGCATTGGAGCCAGCTCTCTTTAGTCCACTCCCATTTTTTATAGTTTGCTCATTAACCAAGCACTTAATCTCTTAGTTACTGTAATTCACTAATCTGCCTCTGCATGTGAGAGAGAGGGGGTGGGTGGAGGGATGGGGAGTCAAAAAGTTTAAAATTGAACTGAATGAATTAATCTTAAAGAAGGAAACCTAATCACAAGGCATCTGGAAAGACGCAGTTTCTGCAGTAACTTAATAGAAATACCCATTTATTTACCTCGATGCATCATATTCTGTAACAGGACACATTAAAGACAACTTTCCATAAAAAACAGATGCAAAAGATAATAACTATAATGTACTTTGCATCACATTATGTTTTTACTGATATCATTGGTGATTGATATGATCTTTCTCTTAGTGCAGACTGGGCTGAAAGACTAGATTCACACAGGTGGTAAAACACTAACAGTTGGGGTATAACAATGAAAACTGATTTTCTTGATGTGATTGTTGTTGTTGTTATTGTTTAATTCCTGGTCAGTCCTGATGTAGCTGAACTAGAATGACATTATCCAATGTGTCCTTTCTTTCATGATGATAGTATGTTACTTGAAGGGAATCTGATTGCTAAGATTCTCAGGTTGTACTCAAGCACCCCACTTCCAGTAGCTCTTCTATCTCTCTCTCTCTCTCTCTCTCTCTCTCTCTCTCTCTCTCTCTCTCTCTCTCTCTCTCTCTCTCTCTAGATCTGTTAGAACATCATTTGGTTTATGAATACATATGTTCTTCTTCACTTATTTTCTCTCTTTGCATGTTGTGACAGTAATGGTGAGAATATTCTAGATTCTTGTTATAAAACTTACTAAGAACTGTTATCTATTCTTCTTTGCACAATAATCCTTACCATTTAGATAGAGCAATCATATTAAAGTGTTTGGCAACAATCTACCTGCTCAATGCTGGCAAGGAAAAAACTAATTATTCTTGCTATCATCATCATCATCATCATCATCATCATCATCACCTATCATCATAATAATTATTACTGCAGCTGTACTTATTATCAGTTTTGTGGTTTTGAAGATAAAAAAGCAAGACTTTGAGCATATATAGCAGATTTCATTAAATTCTTCAACAAAGAGTCTGCCTAGCTAACAAAACATTCTATTCTTTCTTTATTGTTGAGTGATTAGCAACTAGAAGTACATCTACCTATAAAGAAAGAAAATTACTTTAGCTAGACATACTAAACAGGAAAAAAAAAAATTAGTGAACACTCTATAACTGCTAAAACCAATAGAAAATTATATTTTGCAGTACCATATTTGTTTATTAGTACATGCATATAAGTATTTATGTATTGTATTTGTATGCATATTGCATTACCATCGCCACCAACAACATTGACTTGAAATTGGTCACTTGGTCTCATAGCTGTGGTAAAACTACTTAACTATTTCAGAATGAATGCCTGAAATAATAAGAAAGTGCTTGTTGGTTTTGCTGTTTCATTTACTCACCAAATCCAATCTGGTGTTTTCTAGTATTATCAATATCAATCTGTGTTACTCAAACTTAAGCAGTGATGCAAAATGGCCTTGTATATTTGATCAGTTCTAGATTGAAAATTGTGCAATGAATGTGTAGAAAATTTGCAGTGAAGTGTCTTAAATAACAATAGTTTTCTTTTATAGAAGGTTATGAATACTGTCAGTGTTCGGTTGTTTGTTATTAGGTTACAAGCTACTCATTAAATAGATCTTGCAAAATTACTAAGAGACTGTGGATCTTAGTTGTGTGGTCACTGCTAATATGGAACAAAGATGATTTATGTGCATATTTTTGTGTCTTTGCATGTGATTTTCCAACACTTTACATGTTGATAATTTTTGCATTTTATATGTATGTAATATATCTACGAGTACTTGCATTCATGCATACATAATTGGAATAGTAAATGAACTTATGTGACACAGTTGTTGAAACTTTAAGATGCTGGACTTACAATCACAAGGTCATGATTTGAGACTGTGTATGAAATTATTTTGAATCATTGAAGCAAGTATTTTTAGATCTGCACTGCACAATCACATTCTTTCATAAGAATATTGTTATTTAAATCTTATTCTGGCTGTGTGCTGTGTTCTTGAGCAAAGCACTTTGTTTCATGTTACTCCAGTCCACTCAGCTGTACATGGATAACTTTGTGATTGATTGGCATACAAGGCTGATACAATGACTCAAGAAAATCACCTAAACAAGGGTCTCACATGCCATGTTTTGTATTCAGTGATTGAATGGATGAATAGTATAATCTGTACTGTGAGTCCTGACTGAATGGAATTGTTCAACCGCATTGAATATCAATCAGTCAATCAAGATCTTATTCATTCCATATTGTCTCACAATACCTATACTATATACTGTGTGTTGTAATATTTTACTTTGAGTGAAAAAAAAAAAAAAAATGATGGTTGTTTCTTATTGTCTTCTTCTTTGCTTAAGGTATCTGTCCTCATTTTCTCAGTAGACCTGTCATTTTCCTCAACTTGCTTTGTATTGCCAACTACTATCTATCTCCACGCAATTGTGCACTAGACTGATGATACTATACCACAAATTACCTTGTGGTATCTTGGAGTAATATTCAGAGTTGATGTAAAGTGGAGATCAACTGAACTCATTTATTAACTCTTGTACCTTAACTGGACAGTTTGTATCACCAGATGCCCTTTCTGCCACCAACCCTTTCATGTTTTCTATCTAGATAATATTTCCCCATGGCCTTAGATATTTCCACAGAAAATTGGAAACAAAGGATACTGCTTGTGTGATGGTGACACTTGTTTACAATTATAGACAAGGAAAAACACACATACCCAAAAGAGACTGATAAGTACCAGGCTTTTAAAAAAATATGATTGGGGGTCAATTCATTTGATTAAAAGTTCTTCAAGGTGGTGCCCCATCATGGCCACAGTCTAATGACTGAAACAAGTAAAAGATAAAAGATATCATGTGACCTTCTTGAAAGGATCTACTTCTATGTCATATTTCAGTTATCTAGATGTTAAACGTTGGCCTACAACTTGGAACATACATACAAACAAACATTCACATTTTAACAGTACTTTCCAGATGCTTACTGGCCCTTCTGTAACAATTGATCTTTGTCTAATATGTGTTGTCAAGTGTAACACTCGAGGCCAGATGATATCTTAATTCTTTTCTTTGACAATAATACTTTACATATATGTATTCTAGAAGACAAATCTCTTGGCACTATTCTTGAAGTTTCCAAACCCACAACTGCCTTCAGATAGTTGAAATACATTTGAATATTGCTGTTGTTGCTTTAGTCAACTATATTTAATTATTGATCTATTTTTGAAAACTCTATTGACCTAATATACCAAATATAATCTGTTTTTGTCTGATCTACAGCCACCAGACTAAATATTATACCTTGTAGCAGTTATGGTTGTGTGGTTTAGAATATGGACAGTCAAAACTTATTGAATACTTTCACTGTGTTTCCCAGCCCGATCATTGTTGTGGTCTAAATTCATGGTTAGGAGTGAACTTAATATTCCAAAGTTAATCATGCTAAACATTTTTTTTTTTCTTTTTCTTTTATGATCGAATAAAATTAGATTTCACAGTTTGGCAACAATGACATAGTGGTTCGTTGACATTCTGAGAAGTGGTGTAAGTAAAACTGAAATAACATGTTAAAGTTTAGCCATTTTAGATGGATAATATTTTTTAAAAGAAAATTTTTTAAAAAATGAAAAATAATTAAAAAGAGGAAAATATAAAGCAAAGTAGAGAAAAAAAATATGAGTTTGTTGTAATATAACAATGTAGTATGAGTTATTAAATTTACAGTAGATAAATCTGAAATAGTTTATAAATTGAATATACTATACCTGTTATCAAAATACCTAACACATAGCCTTCCAAAGATGCATTTATACACACATATATACATATGTATACTTTAGTTATGAACTCCTAAACTTATTTTGTTTACACACCGACAAACCCACATAGGTACATGACTAAACACAAGCTAGCACACATATACACATTTTTTCCTGTTAATATTGTAAACTCAATGAATGTGCAGAAAATCGTTTGGAAAATAAATAAAGGACAAGGTTATCAACTAGCTGGTTGGCTGGTTGGTTAGTTGGTTGTTTAGTGGAATCACAAGATAATTACTTTTTTGGTTATAACTGTCAACAAACATTTTCATATCCAATTTAATTTTGGAAATTTAAGGCTGCCAAGCCTACATCTAATAAAGCAGTCATTAAATACTGCACACTAGCACAACTAAAACTAGACAAAAACACAAAAATCCATCAAAATAGAAACAGTAATAATAAATAAATAAATGAAAATATCTGAGTCAATGCTATATCACTTGTCTGTATCCATAATTACTAGATGTGTGACACTAATTGTAAACTCATTTTCAAAAAGTAATAATGTTTTATAGATTGCTTCAAATATCAATCTGTGAAGTTAATTAGACAAACAACACTACCACCAGATATATAATAAAATTAGTTAATTTAATGTATGAAGGAAATATTACTAATTCACTATTTCAAACATATTTTGTTTCTTAAAGATGAACATAAAACAAAAATTGACATCATCTTTCGTTGCTTGAAAAAATTCAAAACTAGATGATACCCCTCTTTAAACCGACTCGTAATTAAATTATGCATTTAAATTATATAGCAGAGTTAGCTAAAGAATTAAATGGAATGTCTTATATATGGCATTTGTTAGACGCAGTATAACACTAGATGCTAATCATATTTTGTATTAAATATAACTGAATCTTCAAACATAGCTTCACATTTTCCTTCTCTATTCAATTAGGTGCATAGGTACAGGTGTGGCTGTTTGGTAAAAAGCTTGCTTCCCATCCACATGGTCCTGGGTTCAGGCCTACTGCATGGCACCTTTGGCAAATGTCTTCTACTATAGCCTTAGGCCGACCAATACCTTGTGAGTGGATTTCGTAGATAGAACACCTGAAAGAAGCCTGTTGTGTGTGTGTGTGTAAATATATATATATATATATATATATATATATATATATATATATATATATATATATACATATACATATATACACACACGTGGTCTGATCAGTAAGTATCTGGACTGTTGCCATAGTAACAAAGCTAGAGCATACAGAGTGAAGCTGCTTGGCAAAGATTGACCTTGAACTCTGCTGTGCATGTGCACTAAGATTTAATGTTCTAGCTCACTTCTGCTGTTTACAGCAGTGCTTGGAACAAAGGTCTGTAATGTGTGACCGTTGCATTGACCATGACAGAAATTTGAGCAGAGAATCTGCATCAAATTTTGCCAAAAGTTTGGTGATACCTTCTCAGAGGCCAACACAAAGTTTTCAAAAAGTTTTCATTATTCTCAACACTATCAAGGTGATTTTGTGCAACTGAAACCCAGGTGTCATACTGGTCACCTGAAAGTGGTTTTGGTACAAACTTGACAGGTATGCATTTCATACCCAAATCTTCAGTGATAATGGACTGAACTGAGCCATAACTAATCTGCACATCCTCTGATAACTCATGGATGGTGATTCGACAATTCCCCCCCCCCCACAGCTGCACACACGTCTGCAATGTTTTTCTCAGTTCTACTGGTTGCAGGTCTCTCAGAATGTTCGTCAATATCAACATTTTTTCGGCCATCTTGGAAACGTCTGACACACTCATACACTTGTGTGCCACTCATGTGCTCCTCTCCACACACACTTTCTGTATCTTTGCTTAGGCCTCTGAGCAGCTATCGCCATGACAACTTTCTCTGTCATAGTCAATACAATGATCACACGCCACACGCCCTAAACAGTGGAAGTGAGCTAGAACATTAAAACTTGGTGTGCATACACAACAAAGTTCAAGGTCAATCTTTGTCAAGTGGCTTCACTCTGCATGCTTTAGCTTCATTACTATGGCAATAGTCCGGATACTTATTGATGTGACTTCTTATATCTGTGTTTGTCTTTGTGTCACCACTACTTGACGACCAGTGTTGGTGTGCTTATATCCCCGTAACTTAGGAGTTTGGCAAGAGAGACTGATAGAATAAATACCAGGTTTAACAAAAATAAGCACTGGGTTGATTAATTAATTTGACTAAAAATTCTTCAAGGTTGTACCTCAGCATGGTTGCAGTCTAATGACTGAAACAAGTACAAGAAAAATTGCTCTGTCTAAAACTTAAGTTATTTGTCAGTGAGTCATTAATTAAATGCAATCATTTTCTATTGGTTATTCTGTGTTTAAACTTCTATTCTATACTTGTGATATTGCTACATTATTTCATAAAGTAAAAACTATGTATCACCAAATGTTATATATCTAAATAGGTAGATGTTTTTACACACACACACACACACACACACACACACACATTCATTCACACAAAAATACTCACACGTACATGTATTCATTTCAGTCATTTGACTGCAGCCAAGCTGTAGCATTGCCTTGAACTGTTGTAGTCAACCTTATTGATTCCAGTATTTATTTTTCAAGTCATATTATTTTAGCCATCCATATGTGAGCATGTGTGTGTATCATTATCATGATATACATAATGCTAAAACAATATTATTTTGCTATTTATTACCTCCATCTTAGTGAAGGCAGAGGCATTGTTTTCAGTTGTGTTTGTTTGTCTGTGGACAAGATATCTCAAGAACCGCTGGATGGATCCGGATGAAACTTTCAGAGATGTTTGGCCTCATAACTGGCACGAACTGATTAGATTTTGGGATCAATTCAGTACTAGACAAGGATTTGGGATTATTTCTTATATTTTCTTTACATGTATGTGTAAAGTTTCATATAGTCCTCTTATACACATACACACATTTTCTCTTAAATTTTCAGCACTGAACATTACCATCCCATTTCCATTGTACACACACACTCGCGCGCGTGCGAACGCACGCGCACGCAAATATACCTCTCAAATGCCATTTATCGGCTTTTTCACTCCTTCCTTCATTATTCATCTATCATCCCTTCCTTTCTTACTTTCTTATTCATCCGGCACTCTTTTTGCCATTTATCTCTTCTACTTTCACCTCTCACTCCAGTTCCATTTATATATATATATATATATATATATATATATATATATATATATATATATGCACACACATATATATATACACATATATATACAAATATATAAAAAGACAATGCGCATTATTATATTAGGAAATTATACGTACATTTTAACACTTTACAGTATACTTACATATATACATAATTCTATACATTGATCTAAAACAACAGGATTACTAAAGGAAGAGCAGAATTTAAGAGAAGAGAACAACAAAAGGTCTCATGATATTCACTGAAGGATTTTATTTCAGATATTCTCATTTTAAAAATCATCTCAGGGTTAATTGTTGAGAGGACGTTGGTGCTGTGTTGGCAGAGGTTTGCGCTCTCTGGGTGCTCTTGTTTATTAATTACAATTATTAAACAATCAGAATATATGCGAATATCTAAGTTAAATGAGAGACCACATATATGTGCTTTTAAGCAATTCAGTAACCCACCCCACCTTACCACCAGTTTTCATAAAGCTTATCGGGATATGCTTCTTTGGAAACTAAACTATGCAGTGTCATGGCACTAATCTTATCCTCACACTTCTTCATTAAGATCCCTCCCATCTATACTAGTAACCATGTACCTCTGTCTCACATGACTCCTCTTGTTTACTTTATCCTTCTCTCTCCCCTCTATGTATATCCAACCATCACTCTCGTACCACTGCTGTCCCTCTCTTTCTTCCTATCTCTCTCTCTCTTCCCCCTATTTCTTTCTCTGTCTCTTACACACACACACACACACACACACACACACACACACCTCTCTCTTACCACATCTCTCTATCTCTTATCTCTTTCATTCCAGATTTCCCTTTTCTTTACTGAACATGTTACATAGAGAGATCTATAATTGTAATTTTATGCAGAATACCCTGCTATGAGTAGTTTTAGTAGCTTTATGACTTATTAATGAAAAATCTATACTTGTGAGATATGGGCTCTGAAAGCCACAATGAAGACAACCCATTCAGGAGAGCAGTAACTCCATAAGAAAAAAAATCTACAGAGGAGATACGGTATCTGTAATTTGCAATGAAGGCAAAGCATGTAAAAGAGCTGAAGTTGAATAAAAACTAACAGTGTTGTGCAGACACTTTTGCCTGCCCTGTCAGAAAACTTTCCTGCATCCAGTATATATCAAGTGGTGTTAGGTAAGACATTCAGCTTGTAAAACTAAGTCAGAATCATAACATTTAGAAATATTTATTCGGAAAAAAAAAAAAACCCTTCCTATGTTATACAAGATTATCACCATATTAGGGCTGTACAAGGTGTTGGGGTGGTTCCATGGAAATATCTGACCAAATATGCCACGAGCTTTCACCATTGGTCATCTTGTTAAGCCTCACTCTCATTAGGGACCTTTCATGGTGAAAGCATATCTTCAACTTGTGTGTGTGTGTGTGTGTGTGTGTGTGTATGTGTGTGTGTGTATGGATATGTTTATATGCTTATGTGTGTATGTATATATCATCATCATCATCGTTTAACGTCCGCTTTCCATGCTAGCATGGGTTTGACGATTTGACTGAGGACTGGTGCAACCGGATGGCTACACCAGGCTCCAATCTAATTTGGCAGAGTTTCTACAGCTGGATGCCCTTCCTAACGCCAACCACTCAGAGAGTGTAGTGGGTGCTTTTTCGTGTCACCCACATGAAAATGGCCACGCTCGAAATGGTGTCTTTTATGTGCCACCCGCTCAAGAGCCAGTCCAGGGGCACTGGCAACGATCTCGCTTGAAAACCGTACAAGGCCAGTCAGGCGGTACTGGCAGCGGTCATGCTCAGTATGGTACATCTTATGTGCCACCCGCACAAGAGCCAGTCCAGGGGCACTGGCAACGATCTCACTTGGCTTGCCGGGTCTTCTCACGCACAGCACATTTCCAAAGGTCTCAGTCAGTAGTCATCGCCTCGGTGAGGCCCAATGTTCGAAGGTCTTGCCTCACCACCTCAGCCCAGGTCTTCCTGGGCCTACCTCTTCCACGGGTTCCCTCAACTGTTAGGGAGTGGCACTTTTTCACGCAGCTATCCTCATTCATTCTCACCACATGTCCAAACCAGCGCAATCGTCTCTCTTGCACACCACTACTGACGCTTCTTATGTTCAGCTTTTCTCTCAAGATACTTACACTCTGACGGGTATGCACATTTACATTACACATCCAACGGAGCATACTGGCTTCATTCCTTGCGAGCTTACGTATGTCCTCAGCAGTTACAGCCCATGTTTCACTGCCATGTAGCATGGTTGTTCGTACGCATGCGTCATACAGTCTGCCTTTTACTCTGAGTGAGAGTCCCTTTGTCGCCAGCAGGGGTAAGAGCTCTCTAAACTTGGCCTAGGCTATTCTTATTCTAGCAGTTACACTTTCAGCGCACCCACCCCCACTACTAATTTGGTCACCCAGATAGCGGAAGCTATCAACTACCTCTAGTTTTTCTCCCTGGAATGAGATAGAAGTTGTTTCCTGTTTGTTTACAGTGTTTATTGCACCTGAACATCTGCCACATACAAAGACTAACTTTGTAGTTAATCTGCCTTTGATATTGCTGCACCTCTTATGTGTCCATAGCTTGCACCGGGTACATCTTATAGAGTTACTACCTACTCCTTTACTGCATACTGAGCAGGGCCATCTACCTGAAGGGGTTTGTGTTTTATCTACCTTCCTACTTATTAGGATTTTGGTTTTTGCTAGGTTGACTCTAAGGCCCTTCGATTCTAGTCCTTGCTTCCACACCTTAAACTTCTCCTCTAGTTCTGATAGTGACTGCGCAATTAGTGCAAGGTCATCAGCATAGAGGAGCTCCCAGGGGCAACCTGTCTTGAATTCCTCTGTGATCGCCTGGAGGACTATGATAAATAGGAGGGGGCTGAGGACGGAACCTTGGTGGACCCCTACCTCTACCCGGAATTCATTACTGTACTCATTTCCAACCTTCACCTTACTGACAGCATCTCTGTACATGGCTCACACAGCTCTCACTAACCATTCTTCTATCCCAAGTTTCCTCATTGACCACCAGATAAGGGATCGGGGGATCCTGTCAAAGGCTTTCTCCATGTCAACGAAGGCCAGGTACAGAGGTTTATCCTTGGCTAGATATTTCTCCTGCAGCTGTCTCACTAGAAATATGGCATCAGTGGTGCTTTTACCTGGCACGAACCCAAACTGCATCTCATCTAAATTGATTTGCTCCCTAATTAGTTGGGCTATGACCCTCTCCGTAACTTTCATAACCTGATCTAACAGCTTGATGCCTCTGTAATTATTAGTGTCTAAAACGTCACCTTTACCTTTGTAGCAGTTTACTATGGTGCTGCTACACCAGTCATTGGGTATGACTCCTTCGTGTATCACCTGGTTCGTAATACGGGTGACTAGGCTGTAGCCAACACTGCCAGATATTTTGAGCATATATATATATATATATATATATATATATATATATATATATATATATATATATATATATATATATATATATATGTATATATATATATATATATATATATATATATATATATATATATATATATATATATATATACATATATATATATATGTATCCATATATGACCTTGTGTATACAGTGTACATGTTTTGTTTTTTGTGTGTGTACACATCTATATGTATTCTTGTATTTGTATATATATATATATATATATATATATTTATATATATATATATATATATATATATATAAATATATATATATATATATATATATATATATATATATATATATATATATATATATATATAAATATATATATATATATATATATATATATATATATATATATATATATATATATATATATATATATATACGTGTGTGTATGTGTAAACATTTTGTGCTTATGTGTATTTATATATGTATGTATCTATGTATTTTATATATATGCATGTGTCTGTGCATATATTTGTATGTTTGACATTATTTATGACCCCAAGTTATTTTTACTTAGTATTATTTTATTTTTTTCCCTTTGCTTAATGGACTATTTTGAAAATATTGCATTATTGCATGACAGTCCAATGGTATTTTGACAGAAGTATCTAGAATAATCATATTTTCTTCTATATAAAGCGAAAAATTGCAATACATAACTTAGTTTGGTTAGTGCAAAACATGAAACTCTCAGTCCTTGGAAGACTTATGTAGCTTTACTGCTAAATAATAATAATAATAATAATAATAATAATAATAATAATAATAATAATAATTTTGTACACACACACAAACTTATTGGAGTCTATTTGTCAACTGATAACTTGCAGCATATATACAGCAACTAACTTTTACATGGTATCCAGGTAGACACATATACTCATATAGGCCATATGGGCTTCTGCACAGTTTCTGTCTATCAAATTTCCTCACAAAATATCAGTTAGTTTAAGGCTATGGTAGAAAATATCTTGCAGTGAAACCATGTGACTGAAAAGTGACTACCCTCCTTCATACGTAAACACATAAGTGATAGACATGTGTATCACCAGCTTGTCTATTGCCCGACCCCCTCCTTCTGTGTAGGAGATATAAAGACTCAAACTTTACTTTATTGGGTGAGTGTGCTGAGCGGTGATGAGTAAAACTGCATTCAAACTTGTAAACAAGCCATTCATTGTGTTTTGTCATGGAGAAAATTTCTCGCTGTGTAGACATTTTGGTGTAAGTACATCCAAATCAGCTCACAGTGCCACCTATCTAGACTGTGAGATGCAAGCATTTCAGAGCACTTATCTCCTCTTCAGTCACAGAAACTGGACAATGGCACTGCGAGCTGATAAGAGAGACAATCTCTCTTATGTATTTCCAGTCAACATAGGCGCAGGAGTGGCTGTGTGGTAAGAAGCTTGCTTCCCAACCACATGGTTATGGATTCAGTCCCACTGCTTGGCACCTTGGTCAAGTGTCTTCTACTATGTGTGTATATATTTGTTTGTGTGTCTGTGTTTGTCCCCCACCATTGCTTGACAACTGATGTTGGTGGTTCAGCAAAAGAGACCAGTAGAATAAGTACTAGGCTTACGAAGAATAAGTCCTGGTGTCGATTTGTTCAACTAAAAGCGGTGCTCCAGCATAGCCACAGTCAAATGACTGAAACAAATAAAAGAATATGTTGGCTGGTAGAGCAAATCAATGGCTCATCGTAATGAAACTACAGGGTGAGTGTGCTAAGCAGTGGTAAATGAAATCTTCATTGTTACGGTTTGACTTTTTCAGTTGGGCTGTTTTGACTGTTACAGTTTGACAGGAAATCCAATCTATCAGAAACCTCCTTAAATTTGTATTTTCCTTCTTAATGTTCATCTGTCTACAAAGCAGCAGGGCGGTGCACATAGGTTGCCCCACTATAGTTAAAGAGCCCTATATGCTCGTATGCCAGACAGCCATTCTGACAAGAACTAAGAGTCTATAACTCCCAAAGTGGTCTTACAGCATGTTCACCATTTCAATTATTTCTATATCCCTGTACTCTGTTAGTTTATAGCTATTGACTGCTTGGTTCACCTATCTTTTTGACAAGTTGTGTTTTATTTTCCATGCTGTTTCTATCTAATAATCTTCCTCACCAGGCTAGCTTATTTTCCATGCTGTTTCTAATTATCTTCCTCACCAGGCTAGCTGATTTCGTCACTTGTGACCCAACCATGTAACAGGTTGTACAAGATTCCACCTTACCAAAAACAATCATCTTTTTTCTCTCCCCAATTATCACCTCACTTATTCTGATTTATTGTAGAAATAAATGTTATCTTCTGTTTGAATTTAACTTTGGCTAAGAACTCTCATTGCCGGTCAGTTTAATTTAATGGATCAGATGTTGTGATACACATACTGATGAGAAGAAATGGTCTCGTTTCATTTGGGAATGTGTTTAATTACATGGTATTATTGAATTCGTGTTTATCTAAATGTGTCTTACCTCTTTTTATAAACTCTTCTCACTCGTCCTTTTTGTGTATAAGAACCTTGATGTATGCTTAAATATTGTGTGTGAGTGTGTAGTACATGTGCTAATGTGAGTATTTGTACAGATTCATAAAGGTTATAATTCCATATTGTGTCACATATTGAATTCCTCACTTGTAATCAAGTGCCTGTTCATGCATGTGACAATAACCTGATGTAATTGAGTGTATACGTATGTTTGGTGATACACACACACATATATACATATGTATTGTGTGTGTTTACATTTGCATGTTCTTAGAAAATCACAAGGTATGAGTATTTTTTATGGTGTCACTTCTATCAAGTCATCCACTTAATTTGTGCATTCAAAGATATGTAAAATAGGAGATTCTGTATTTGAAAAAAAAGACTAAGAGTTTGTGGTAGGAACAGTCTCAATAATATATCTGTAAAACCCATGTTAGGATGGTATAATGAGTGTAAAATAAATTAATATATATATATATGAATATGTATGCATGTGTGTATATGTGTGTGTGTGTGGAGGTATGTGGCTTAGTGGTTGGGGGTGTTGGACTCATGTTCGTAAGATTCTGGTTTCGATTCATTGGTCAGGAAATGCACAGCAAATGTCAAAAGGACATATGCAATGAATGTACTAAGTTTATGCTGATTTTCATATGGAAAAATGTGGGTGGGGGCTGATTTTTCGAGCATGGCTTTTGTTGGAAGGAGGAAAGGTCTTGGGAGAAGGAAAAAAATAGTCTGAGAAAAGCATGCATGTGGTTACATGGTTGAAATGTGTGTGTGTGTGTGTGCGTGTGCGTGCGTGCGTGCGTGTGTGTGTGTGTGTGTGTGTGTGTGTGTGTGGGTGTGTGTGTTAAATGATTGCTATGGAAGACTAGAAGCTTTATTAGCACAACAATCATTTTGGTTTCATTCTGCATTGCTCCCTAGTGGGTGTGGGATAATGTAATGACATCAGATGCAACACACAGTGCAGTAATCCTCATCAGTTGATGTAACATGCTTCAAAAGGTACCAGATTTATATTTCATTTACACTCCAAGTTATATGCTGGTGGTGAGTTGCTAGCAGTTCAGGCACATTTGGTTAAGTGAGGAAGATGTGGTCAAGATGAAATAAAAAAAATAAAAACATAAAGAATCTAATGTAAATAGGGATAGGGAAGGAGGTGTTTATAGTTGTGGCCAAGAAGCCATTGCTAAAAAATAAAAAAAAACTTAAATTAAAATACAATATGTATTTATATGTATATAGTTGCATTGACAACCCATTTATGTTCTATTTTACCTTTTTATTGAATATTGAATCTTTTTATATTTCATTTTCATTAGCTTTATGCAATTTGTTTGGAATCAAGAAATTCCTATATCCATCATCAGTCTTTCTGGACTGCCATGGTCTCATCTTCAGGATGAAATGATATTGGCATATTTTGCTGCCTCTTTATAGTACAAACAATAACTAGATAAAGGGGAAAAAGAGATAAAACTAGGACACAATGATGTGTTCACTAGATTTCTAAACAAAGCACTTTTCCTAATACACACAAATATACATGCATCTGTGCACACACACAGACACACTTGCAAACACAGGCATGCATTTCTATGCACTCATCGTTAGGATAACATCTTCCTGGTTGTTGCCAAACTTTTAGATACCAATCATAACGACATACCAGTGTAAAGTTAAATTGATTTATTGGTAGAAAACTCCTCAAACAATAACAGGGAGAATGAGAACTACAGGAAGAAACTACAGCAGCCAGAAGAAAACTAACAAATTGAATTTTCTCTTTTCTTTCTTTAACTTCTCTTACTATTGTTGCTGTTGCTAACAATTATTATTATTATTATCATTACTGATGCTATTATTTTCTTTCTTGTTATCTATTATTTATAACTTATATTATTTTTGGTGGCTCTCTATTATTTAAAAACATTACTCTGAGTAGTGAAGCATAAAATCAAGAATAGCACAACACACACACACTGATAGATATGAATATATATATATATGTGTATATATATATATATATATATATATATATATATATATATATATATATATATATATATATATATATATATATATATAATTAGGTTATGAATGTATGTATATATGCAAAGTATTTATATATGTGCAATTTATGTATGTGCATGTGTACATATATATGTCTACGTATGGTATCTTTGTATACTAGAATGTGTGTATATGCATGTGTGCATGTATAAATATGCATATGTGTATATGTATTATGCATATACACGTGTGTGTATATTTATGTATATGTCTATGTATGCATGTGTCTATAATGCATGTCTGTTTGTGTGTGTGTGTGTGTGTGTGTGTGTATGTACGTTATTGTTGCTGAGATGCAGAGTAGTGGAATAATGGATACCTCCCCAGGAGATCTCTGTTGCCCCTCTCATAGAATCGTTTCATATTTTTATATGTGTTTATCTAACATTTTGTTGTTTGCTATGTTGCCAGCTGTGTAGTGGAGTAAGACTGAAATGAGGCAGTTAATAGAGATATTGGAGTGGTGAAGGTGAAAGTAGCAAAAACAGAACTTTCTGCTGGTAGTTGTTGGGGATTAGGGGTGGGTGTGGAGTGATGTGGGTATGGGTAGGGTGTGTGCGTGTGCGTGTGTGTGTGTGTGTGTAAGCTAGAAAACTGTGGAATGATATCAGAGAACAAGTGAAAATGGTTAAAAACAAAACAAAGAAATAAAGTGACCCCCTCCCCTCAATAAAAACAGTAAAATAAATTAATAGAAGAAATGTATTCCAATATACTGAAGAATAACAAACTCTTTCTCCAATAATAATAATAATAATAATAATAATAATAATAATAATAGAAATAATAATCTGGAAATATAAATACTGTAGCTGTGAAAACTAACAAGGGCTGAAGAATATAATGTTTTATTTTATTCACATTATCAAAACTGGATTGTGTTTTTATTTCTTTTTTTTTTTTTTTATTGGAAAAATCTTTTTCAATCAATTAGCTGATTTCATAAAGAGTTATGGATTACTTTGAGGTTGTCTTCTTGCCATTGATGTAGAATATATCTTTTTATACATATGTGTGTGTGTGTGTGTAGCTGCATTCTTTAATACTCAACTGGTGCATTATTTTCCAAAGACTGGTAAATCATGCCATAGCATGTGAAATTAAGCTCTCAGGCATAGTTATTGTAACAGTAAGGTTATTTGTTTTCAATTCTAACTTGTTCTGCTTAACTCTTTTCTAAACACTGAGACAGAAAGTATCTGAGTAGTTCTAGCTTTCCAACTTTAAAATCAACAAATGTCCTTAACTCTCTATCTTCAAGGACATACTTTTACAGCCAGTGATTATGAAAACAATTTTACAACTTTCTTATTTATTTTATATATCACAATTTGTGAAGAATAATGTTGTTACTTACATGTTTTCCATCTAACCAACCACTGGTTCACTGCTTTTCTGATGACAAGTATTACAAGATAGTGACTATAATTCATTGCTAAGGACTTTGCTTGATTATTATTATTATTATTATTATTATTATTATTATTATTATTATTATTATTATTATTATTATTATTATTATTATTATTATTATTATTATTATTATTATTATTATTGTTATTATTATTGTTATTACTATTATTATTTTGATAGTGTATGTTAGTCAAAGATATAAACATTAATCAAATATACACTCTCTCTCTCTCTCTCTCTCTCTCTCTCTCTCTCTCTCTCTCTCTCTCTCTCTCATTCATTGGTTCATTTAAAGTCTGTTTTTCCAAACTAGCTTTGACTTGGATGGAAATTGATTTTGACACAACCTATTTTTTTTAGCCAGATACATATCATGTTGCCAGTTCTCAGTAAAAGATTTTTTCTTTTATTTCTCTGGTCTTTGACAGTGCAAAAATGACCAGTCATTTGTAATGTCAACAAGGAATGTAAATACCACCCACCGTTTTTTTCAAACACACACACACACAAATTTCTATGGTTCCACCTGCCCAATGGATTCCCAAGGCAGTGGCCAGTCCGAGGCATGTATTAGGAGACACTTACCCAAAGTGCTTTACAATGGGATCAACCTGGAATCACATGAATGCAAAAGGATAATTCTTTGCAACACAGCCATGCCTTTGTACAAACATTCCCATACACTCATATTCATAAACCCACATATTCTTCTCATTATGTTTTTTGATAGAAAATAAGCCATTTGTGTGTGTGCGTAAAAGTAAAACATCTCAGCTTGCAAAGACTTATTGGGGCAAGCGAAAGCGAAATCGGGATGGCACCTATGCCCAGCATCGCCTTTCTGGCACTTGTGCCCGCAGCATGTGTAAGGACTTTCGAGTGAGATCATTGCCAGTGCCCCTGGACTGGCTCTTGTGCGGGTGGCACATAAAATACACCATTTTGAGTGTGGCCGTTGCCAGTATTGCCTGACTGGCCTTCGTGCGGGTGACACGTAAAAGTACCTTCTACACTCTTGGAGTGGTTGGCATTAGGAAGGGCATCCAGCTGTAGAAACTCTGCCAAATCAGATTGGAGCCTGGTGTAGCCATCTAGTTTCACCAGTCCTCAGTTAAATTGTCCAACCCATGCTAGCGTGGAAAGCGGACGTTAAACGATGATGATGATGATGATGATCTCACATAGTTGGTCATTCATGGAGATACTGTATGTCATGATGGTAGCTCTGAGACTCCATCTAGTGATAAATGGCCCCTCCCACATATACATGTACTACTCTAACTTCGAAGGTTTTTTTTTTTTTTTATATGTGGTGAAACAGATTGCTCCTTTCTAACTGTACACTAGATTCCACAGCTAACATGTCCAGCCATCACTAACCACAATAACTTACCAGTTGTTTGTTTTACGCTCTAGCATTCAAGCCAGCCATATCCAGCCCAAATATTCTATGTGTTCTTTTGCTGAAATCTACCCTACTTTGTCTTTCTAAAAATTAACAATCATATCCTTGAAACCTCAAAGCTATCAGATAATTCACAATTAATTCAAAACAATGTGAATAAAAATAAGCATTGCTTTTGACACAGCAATCTGAATGCTAAAGGGTTAATTATTTCATTGATCATCTGATTGGAAACTGGTAATGTTAGGAAATAAATTTTACTGTTGTGTGAGGCTGTTATTTGAAATGCTACTTTAACAAATTATTTCACTGTCCAGTGTATGGCCTAGCTCTGAAAATAAAATCAACCCCAACTGAACAGAAAGGAAACATAGAAATAGAATGATTGCAATTTTTGAGCTTGCAGGAGAAAAGGTAGTGGTTCCTTTGTTGGCTCAGAAATATCACATGCTATAAATTAATATATAATGGAAAGGAAATGTGAGAAAATCTACCGAGATTAAAGATTTGCAGTTCTGAGTATTGGAAATATGTAGTATTTACAATGAAGTCTTGAAACTACAAAATGGTTTGAGTGTTAGAAATGATACCGATAAGAACTGACCTTAGTATAAATTGTAAAATATACCACGTCTAATATTTGTGATAACACTTCATGATTCATCTAGGTTTTTAATGTTTAAATCTTCTCATCTAAATCTTCTGTTAAGCATTTCAGAGACCCCTTTTACTAACTTTACTGTGAATAAGGTTTTAGGTTATTCTATGTCAGTGCTATTGAACTAAATATCAGCTATGTCACTTTAATTAACCAAGATGACTTAACCATTCTGTATGATAGCTATAGACGGAACTAAAGTTGGATTGAATTGTATGCAGCAAATGCCAGTAATATTACAAGAATATATACTGAACTATTCTAACACGGCATTATCTAAGATATGTCAGTGTGGGAATATACCAGTATGGGCATTAAGCCAATGAGGTGAGTAATAACTCTATAGTTTCTGACTTTTAGAAATGA
Source organism: Octopus bimaculoides (assembly GCF_046866305.1). Classification (NCBI taxonomy): domain Eukaryota; kingdom Metazoa; phylum Mollusca; class Cephalopoda; order Octopoda; family Octopodidae; genus Octopus; species Octopus bimaculoides. The sequence goes on along the minus strand of NC_142936.1, from coordinate 50,154,306 downwards.
GCTTTTCCTCAACTCCCGAGAGATAGCCATCAGCGATATCAAAATACATTCAAATACTGACAACATAGGCAGAATATAATTCATTCTTTATCCAAGATTTTGCTTTATACCGAAGGAATGCATGTGAAACATTGCGTTGTCATTATTATCATCATCATCATCATCATTAAAATTGACACTGTCATTATCATTACCCTTCAGTGCCATCAGCCTTTTTTCTTACATAGCTCTTCACATGCTCTAGTCTTACAGTTCTGATGCAGATATTGTATTGTAATCAGATATCTACTAAATATGATAGCCTCCATGTTGTCATTTCTTAGTTTGAAAAAGGTCACCCTAAAATAAACAGTAAGTTGATCAATTGGTTTTGGCATTCCATATAATATGAAATGATTAATGTGGATCAACTTGTTGGTAGCATTCTTTTTTCTTTTTTTCTTTCTTTTTTTTTATACATTTAATTTTAGGAAGGGAGCATGGAATGAGTGTTAGAAAAAGAAGGGAGGTGACAGTTAAAAATATTAAAGTGGCATCAGTCTTTATCTTGATACAGCCCCTTAAAAGAAATATGGGCATTTCTGTGAGTCCAAGAGTTTCTGGATGATTAATCTCACTCTTGCCAAATATTTTATGGGCCTTTTACACGCACGCACACACACGCACACGCACACACACACACTGTCCAACCCATGCGAGCATGGAAAATGGATGTTAAATGTTGGTGATGATGATGATGATGATGATGGATGCAGCTTGACCAAATGCTTAAGAAGTTCACTCAGAAATCGTGTGGTCTCAGATTCAAACCAGATGTATGGCACCATAGGTAGGTATCCTTTACCACAGCTCCAGTTCAATCCATGTGCAACTGAATGAACATAAATTGTAGGAAACCTTGTTGGATGGACTGTACTTGTTCTCCAATTTGGTCCTGTTGATATCACCTGGACATTACATTAAGGGTACCTGTATCTGTGGAATGTTCAGTTATTTGAATACTAATTCAATGATAGGTTGTCCAGCTGACTGGACAGCTGAGTACTTATTGTGGAAACAAACAAAAGTACATTAATTTTTGCAAGTATACGTGCAAAGGTGTGTCTTAACTCTTAGTTACATCGTCAAATCCTCATCATGACATATATGTCTGTGAATTATCAGCTTTGCATAAATCTTACTTTTAACCCTTTAGCATTCAGATTACTCTGTCAATTGTAATGCTTATTTATTCACATTATTTTGAATTAATCATGCAGTATCTTGAAGCCTTGAGGTTTCAATAATGGAAAGGTTTAATTTTTGGAATAACATTGTAGGGTAGGTGTGAGAAGCCAGATCTGGCTAGTTTTAACATAAAACAAATAGAAAATTTATGCTGGATATGGCCAGTTTAAATGCTGAAGAGTTAAGGGACAGCTGGTGTCACCTTTATGTGGGCGCCTTTACTGAAAGTCACTCTGTTAGAAACATTTTAGATCAACTCTATGGCATGAATAATACTAGATATTCTGATTTGCTGCTTCTTACTGCAACTAATGGCTTTTGGGTTCATTCCACCACTCACCACTCTCTATGAAAAGATCACGGGTACAAGCTTTCTCTTCTGATTAAGCCTTAAAAAAGCAAAAAGAAAAAAAAAATTCTCAGAATGAGTAAATTACTAGTAGGACCTGTGAAAATTCCACAGAACGAAAAAAATTTAAAAAAGCTATTTTAGAGAGAAAGGATGATTTGCATTTTTATTTTCATTTTGCTGAGTTATTTTAGTTCCAGTCATAATTATATATTGTATGATTTTAAAATTTCCCTCTGCTAAGCACTTTATATTTCTGTCTTTCTCTCTACCCTTTCAACAAACTTTTTAACCATGTAATTCCCCTCTTCATGTCTTTAACATTTCTTTCTTTCTCTTCACCTTTCCCTCCCTACCTTACAATACATCATTAACACATCTTTCTCCCACTTTTCTCTTGCACTTCTCCTCTCCTTTCAACCAATCACGTGATGCATTAGGCCATGGTGTGTACTCTTCTCTTCTTTTTTTCTCGACTCACATCTCTGTCTCCCACTTTTACTCCACCTCTTTCTCACTCCACCTCTTTCTCACTCCACCTCTTTCTCACTCCACCTTTCTAACTAAAGTATAACAGGCAAACGAACAAGCAGATTATCATATAGATATTTTGAATACTTCATGTTATAAGGCAGCAAGTTGACAGAACTGTTTGCATGCTGAGCAAAATGCTTATTGGTATTTCATCTGAGGTTGACTTTGCCTTTCATCCTTTCATCCTTTCGGGGTCAGTAAAATAAGTACCTGTTGAACACTGGGATCAATGTAATCGACTTACTCCTCCCCAAAAATTGCTGGCCTTTTGCCAAAAATTGAAACTAATATTTTGTGTTATATGTTGGACAAGAGGTTTCTCACCTAAAGGTTACAAATTCTGGCTATTTTCATTAATTTCTTGTTTCCAGCTTTGAAGAAAGTTACTTTATCCTATAAATGAATCCACAGAATAGCATGTAGGTACGACCTAGAACTCAGGTGGGTGGTTTGTATGAAAGAAATCCTATTTAAAAAAGTACTAGAGTTGTCCTATATGCTATATGTAGCATTGATATAAATAAAAATTTTCGCTATGATTTTTCAATAGTAGCTTGAAAGAATTAGTAAAATGAAAATAACATAAAAAAGCAGACAATATGTTATTACATGAAAAAAGAAAAAGAAACTCGTATATATTTGTGTATTACGATTCAAAGAAAGAAGAAAATATATTATATGAAAGAAATATGGTCAGACAAGCCTTAGGGTGGAAAGAAATTCCTTTGTTCCGTAAAACACAGTTTGTAAAGAAAATACTTCTTAAAGCATGATCTCTGGAAATTTGTCAAGAATAGAGGATAATGTTGCCTCTGAATTGGACATAATTTTTCAGTTCAACATAAACAGACTATCACCTTTTGTGCTTTAGAATAGTAATTGTGTTTGGTATTTTATTTGAAAAGAATTATAGGAATTGTATAAAACAAGAATTTCAATAAAATGATACAGTCAGGTGGAAAAATAATGCACAGGTGTACAGGAAAGAAATCATTTTCTTTACATATGAATAGATTAGGTGTAAATTCTGTCTCTTGCAGACTTATTCTTGTATTGTGTCCAAATCAAACAGTATTCTTTTATAATATTGGGCAGAATTTGATGTTATATAGAAAATAATCTAAAATAGACTTTAAATAGACTTATCATATTAAAAATACACTTGTTGAGAAAAAGTGACATTAATAGTTCTTCCCTTAAAATTTACACTAAAAACTAAAACCAGCAGTTTTTAGCACAGAAAATTACCTAATACAAATACACTACATACACACATATGCACATACACTACATACACACATACGCACGCATGCACTCACACACGTGTGTGT
>NC_142936.1:50125865-50148365 GCF_046866305.1 Octopus bimaculoides | reverse complement strand
ATGATGATAATGATAATAATAATAGCAATAGTAATAATATATGTATATGTATGCTTGTGCGTATACACACACACACACACACATGTACATATATACATTGCCAATCTTGAGAAATTAGGTTTCTCAAAACCAGGAGAAAGTTGATTTGAAGACTACAGATCCAAGCCATCACTGGAACTGTAAAAATCTGTAAAACTTTCCAGAAGTTTATCATTTAAGTATATGTAAGCATGTCTAGATATGGAAGTATGTGCATGAGAAGACATACATGAAACAAAATATACAAATCTGCTCATATACATACAAAAATTCTCTGTTGTTGATGTTGAAATTCCAATGAAGGAGCCTTGGATCTTGGTTAGAAACTGACTCTTTATCTATTAATAAAACTGAATATCGATCCACATACACATGCACACACATATGCTGAGATTATAGATATATACTGGGTGTTTCATAGTAAGTGCAGAAAGCTTCTATCCAGTGCATGGGTTTTGGCAGGAAGCATGGAAATAATAAGCTTTGGGTCTTTGTATGGCTTTTATAATATAATGATGCATATGCCCAAGACATGAAAGGCTGTAGCTTGTGTATATTTTAACAAGTATTACTGTTGCGATCACTTGTCTTCTGGGATGGGATTTTGGGAAATCCCTACTCCAGGTATGGTAATTAACCTGAGTAGTTTTGTCTTTTGAACTGAGTTAAAATGCTTAAGTATATTATGCAATTTATGATCCATGCAGGGGCGTATATTCCAGGTGTGCTAGGTGTGCACTGCACAAGCAACAAAATTGGCAAATTCATTATGGATATTAACCTTACTCATCTGTTTAATTAATAAATCTTAATGGAAAACTTTTGTTGATATCCCTGCTTAAAATTTGGTGGCATTGGGTGTGGTAGCACACCCAATACAACAACTGCCATACGCTACTGCATCCAAGATAGCATCCCTCGTGGTACTTGAGATTAACATTTCATTCATATCCATTTTCATAGTTTTGTTTAATTCTTTAAGCATTTTTGGAAATTCTCATGATCATTTTTCATTAGCCTTCAACATTGCTAGTGAAGGTCTCAGAGACATTGGCAAATTGTTTGATTTTAATCTATGAAATTCATATGTATGAATTAAATAAATGAATTTTCAGAGAACTGCCGAAAGTGTGACCTTCACAGGGTTCTGGAAAAGGTAGAATTACAACTGCTGAAAGTTTTACAGTGGACGTTGAGTCAGCCTATTGACCCAACCTCTATGAAAGCCACCTCTGTTTTCCAAACCTATGACACTTCTAGGTAATTGGTCTTTGTTTAGGAGAGGGTAGTTATGTCTACAAGTCAAATTGCCTTCTAGAAATGAGTTTTTTTTTTTTTCAGCATGTAGAACTGCAGTTGTTTATAGAGTGTTACTTTTGGTTATTTGGCTGATAATGCTGAGTAATGATAAGGTGTTTGGGTGGGGTGCAGTTCTGTCTTTCTGTCTATCTACCAACATGCACATACACACCATTATAGACATTTTCTGATAGTTATATGAAAAGATATTAATCAGTCTAAATCCACTGGAAAATTAAGAAAGGCTGGAGTTTTTTGTAATTATAACGTTAATTAATCATGATAATGTTACACTTAAAATTCAATCTAAATAATACTAATTGAAATAATTTGCAAAACACTTGTTAGATTTACAATCCACTGCTTCTTCAAGAGAAATCTATCATAAGTGGCTTGGCCAGAGACACAATGCAGTACAAATGTTGTTGTGCACGTGAGCCGTCAGTACAATAATATTATTATAAATTAGGTGGTGAACTGGCACAATCATAAGTACACCACACAAAATACTTAATGGCATTTCTTATGTTCTGAGTTCAAGTTCTGCCAAGGTTGACTTTGCCTTGTCCCTTCTATGTTATGGCTGTAGTGCCAAAATAAAGGAAGTAAGGTTGACTTTGCCTTTCATCCTTTTGTGATCAATAAAATAAGTAGCAGTTGAGTACTGAGGCTGATGCTGTCAGCTTATCTCTCTCCCAAAATAACTGGTCTTGTGCCAGAATTTTAAACAGAACCATTATTATAAATAAGGCTGTGAAGTGGCAAAACCACAAGCATGTCAGAGAAAATGCTTAGTGGCATTAAGCTGCTTGTGTCCAAAAGACTTGTGAGAATATTACCTGATTGGAAACAGAAGAAGGTTGACAACATTTGGCCATAGAAAACTGCCTCAGTGAATTTCATTTAACCCATGCAAGTATCAAAAAAGAGGACATTAAAATAGTGATGAGGATGATAATGATGTTGGAGGCTTCTATTAGCTTCCGCTCAGTACCTGCATTGCAGTAACTCTAATCAAGATTTTGGTTTGGAGTGTTCTGCTCTTAAACATTCTTTGTTGCTTTTTTTTCTTTCTTTCTGAATATGCATTTGCAGTTGATGTTGAACCAAATTTGCATGTATCTTAGAGAGATATACACTTGTGTTGGGAAAGTTCTTTTAGCTGGCCATTACTGAATCATTAGAAGCAACTTCAAACACTGTTGATACATTAACTGTTGCTACAGAGAACAACAAGCCAACCCTTTCACCATTTCCATATGAAAATGTGTGTAATATATTGATTGATAGTTGTATATTTATTGAAACATATACTCATGTATCCTGCATAGGCCACATGCACTGCTCTTCTGTTTTCCAGCTAGATGGTATTAGAAAACAAAATTAAAGATTCATTCTCTTCCTCACTCACTCTTTCTCTCTCCATACACACACAACACATATACTATGTATGCATTAAAATTGTGTATGTGTAAGTATGTATGTATGTATATATATATATATATCATACATGCATATAAAATGCATGCATATTGTGTATGTATATGTATCTATTATGTGTGTTTATGTATGTGTATATATGTGTATGTTCATATGATATATGTATATACGAGGGGGTGCTGAAAAGTTCCTGGCTTTGGGTAAAAGAAAATACAGGAGGATCAGTTAAATATAATTTTATTCAACATTTTCCCCTCTCAGATTCACATGCTTGTTGCAGAGGTCCTTCAGCTTTTCTAAGCCTGTAAAAGAACTTGGAATGCTGGGCCTCCAACAGACCTTTCATGATACCCTTAAAGCCCAGAACTTTTCAGGCTCCTCTCATATGTGTACATATGATATATATATGTGTATATATATATATATATATATATATATATATATATATATATATATATATACATATATATATATCATCAATCATCATCATCATCATCATCATCATCATCATCATACGTCTGCTTTTGATGCTGACATGAGTTGGATGGTTTGACTGAAAACTGGTAAGCCAAGGAGCTGCACCAGATTCCTATCTGATTTGGCAAGGTTTCTATGGCTGGATGTGCTTCCTAATGCCAACTACTCTGAGAGTGTAGTCGGTGTTATATATATATGTGTGTATATACATATATATATATATATATATATATATATATATATATATATATATATATATATATATATATATATATATATATATAATGCATCTGTGTGTGTATATTATCAATGATCATACATTATATATCTATCTGAATATATTTTGTGTTTGTATGTATAGTTACATGTACATATATGTATCATTATTATCACATTATCTGCTGGATGGTTAGTGTTAGGAGGAGCATCCAGCTGTAAATACTGTGCAAGAACAGACACAGAAATCTGGTGCAGGCTCCTGCCTGACCATATCCTGTCAAATAATCCAACCTATGCTAGCAAGGAAGGCAGACATTAAACGACGACAACAACGATCCATCTTAAGCATTAGCATGGGCCGAATGGTTTTACAAAATCATACAATTTGGAAGACTGTCATGTTCCAGTGTCTGTGTTTGGCTGGATGTCCTTCCTAATGTCAACCACTGTACAGTGTTCTGTGCCAGTGCTAGTATGATTTTCAAGTAATTCACATGACTTAAAAGCCCTTTCAAGTAAGTAGGAGTATAATGGGGAAAGCAATGGCTTTATGCTATGTGGTAAACCTTTAAAGCATGATACAAAGGACAGAGTAACAGAACAGATTCTTGCTTTAGACAGGATGCACCTAAAACACAATATATATATATATATGTGTAAATGTGGTTGAGCTGAAGTAAAAGATAAAGGTGATGATGATAAAGTGTATGGATTTACCCTTATATTCAAGAAAGTTAGTAGAATATAGTATATTGTAACAGAAAATCAAAAAGAGTGGATAGCAAGAGATTACAGAAGTGTGGAGAGAGTGAGAGATGGCTAAATTTGTTGTAAGGTGTTAATGTAATGAATGGTGAACAAGAGTGATGATACATTCAAATTGGAGGGAATGTTGGGGAGAAGAGGGGATGACTGGCAGTATAATCAGAGTGAAGAGCAGTAAAATTATAAGAGGGGACAGTTGAGAGCTAAGGAGACAATGGGTGGGTAGATAAAGTTTGCTAGAGTGTGTTGTGAGAGTGAGAGATGTATAGTGATAAGTGTGGAGATGGTCATAGGTACATAAATGTGAGTCAAACGGATGTGGTTCATGGAAGAGGACTAAATAATTTGTAGCACAGAAAGGGTGATTAATGGAAAATATCAATGAGGAGGGGCAATGTTAAGAATGAAGGATGGCTAGGTGATGAAATGGGTAGTTCTACTCTTATCTAACTACAGCTGCAAAATACGTGTGGTTAGTAGAGTGATGGAGGAATGAGTGATAGGTGAAAAGGACTAGACAAGGACAAATATATACTTACATACACACATTCTATCTCGCTCTCCCCCTCTCTCTTTCTTTCTCTCTCTCTCTCTCTCTCTCTCTCTCTTTGTCTATTTCTCTCTTTCTCTCTCTTTCTCCTCCCTCTCTCTCTAGTTTTTGTATAGCCAGAGCTATACTAGAATCATTTTCTCAAAGCGCTGCACAGTGGGATTGAACCTGAATCCATAGGGTTTCAAAATGTACCTTTTCACCAGACAGCCATAATTATATCTAACCATACCTGCATCTCTGTGTGTATGTGTATAAAAGACGTGCTTCTGTTGTGCTATGTATTGCGCTAACTTTAAAGTTAAGCTTGTGACCTAACAAAAACACACACACACATATATATATATATATATATATATATATATATATATATAAGTATGTATATGTATAACAAATGTTTCTTACTCTTGTGCATCCTAATAAATGTTGATCATATTGTCTAATCAAATAAGTAACTTCAGTAAAACATGTTCACAACATTAACAAGCTACAGTGGAGCAGAAGTCTGTAACTATGTGATAATTATATTATTCCATGTATAAGAAACAATTGCAATAGCTTGCTTTATTTCAAACAATTTCGTATGTAGATTTCATTAGCAGGCATTTTTGTATTCATTTCAGTGAATTCAAAAATTGATATTTTATGTTTGACATGGTAATTTTTACGTAAAGCTTGCTTACTTGAGACATTCCTGTAAGTGAATATTATCAATGCTTTGTGCTAACTTGTTGATTAAAAGAAACTCGAAATTGCTCGCTTGTATTTTTTATATGTACTGTTTTTATTATATTTTTGTGAGTATATGTATGTATACTTGTACCTTAGGATATCTATCTGTCTTTATTTATCTATCTGTCTGTATATATATATTTGTATATGTATGTATATCTGTTTATGTATATATATATGTGTGTGTGTGTGTGTGTGTATACATGTGCATGTGTATGTGTGAGTATATATATATATGTATGTATATATATGTGTGCTTGTGTGTGTATTATATATATATGTATATATATATATATATATATATATATATATATATATATATACACACATATTGAATAAATAATTTGTGTTCTTTTTTATAAATATTGCAATTATATTTTGCCCAATTGTTTTTCATGAATCTCCAAGAGAAATGTAATTAAACAACTTTTCATTGTGTTTTAGTGACAGGTTTTCAATATTGTTTGTTATAAAATTCTTCCTTGAAATCACTTGTACAATTTCGCAGTCTACAAATATATGCCAAGTTCAAAGTGTGGTATCTTTATTGGCAAAAACAAATCAACAATGCTTAAATAAATATTTTTTTAATCTTTTTTTTCAAAAAAAAATGTGTTTATTGTGGAGATAAAAAATGTAAGAGCAAACCAAAGAGAATAATAAAATGAAAAAAGAATAAGAATAGAAAGTTAAAAATCAAATAATAGCCCCTTGCATTTAAAAGAACAGAATTGTTCCCTCCTTCAATGAAATTTATTTATCATTTTCATTCATAAAGCTGTCACATAAAATATCTTGGTTGATGGACAGATTTTAAACAGTAGTATTAATGAAAATAATAACAATGAATAATAATTATAATAAAGTTTATAATAAAACAGAAAATTTGCCTTTTTTTTAAAACTTTTTCAACTGTGATATTAATTTTATACTCATCATCATTACTATCATGAAACTCCTTGCCTACTCTATTACACACACACATACCTATGCATACATATGTGTTCACATTCACACACAAAGACAAAGATAAAGATATGTTAAAACAAAATTGACTTCCTAGATTCATACAGATGCTAGTCATTATTGAAAAGATTTCTTTTCTTCTGTCTATTTTTTTTATTATAAGTCTTTTTGCAAGTAAACCCTATAAGGACATAACAATGAGATTGTTGTCATAAATTAAATAAACTTGTTGCTTGCTGTTGAGGTTTTCTTATTGCAATTTGCACAGTTTTGTATTAGAAGCTTTCTTTAGAATCTCATTTTATTTATTTGTTAATTTCCAACATTTTTACAATATCAGTAGCATACTAAATGATACATATCTATATTTGGCAATTACTTGATTGTGCAGTTGACTGGCGCCATAAAGTATTTTTGTAGGCTTAGCTTTTTGTCTGAGCAGAACACCAGCATCAATAATATCAATTAGTGTTTGATATTTTTTCTTTTTAAATTTCTTTATTCTCCATAGAAATAAGTTTACAAATGGACATGTTTTTTTATCAATACTGGTTTTCTTTTACTGGGCACAGGACCAATGACTAGTTTTATTTGAAGTGGTCCCTAGTTTATTACTACCATTTATTTTATCAAGAATTGCACCGTCATAGCTGTGTGGTAAGAAGGTTCCTTCCTAACCACATGCTTCCTGGTTCAGTCCCACAGCATGACACCTTAGGCAAGTATCTTCTACTACAGCCTCAGGCCAATTAAAGCCTTGTGAGCAGATTTAGTTGATGGAGACTAAAAGAAGCTTGTCAACCATTCCTGATGTGTTTATATCCTCCATATCTTCACAGTTCAGCAAAGGAGACTGATAGAATAAGTATTGGGCATAATAGAAAAAGCATGGGGGATGATTTGTCCAACTAAAGTTCTTCAAGGTGGTGCCACAGTCTAATGACCAAAACAAGTGTAAGATAAAAGATAAATGGAAAAAATGAAGGAGTAAAGTCACACTTAATATAATTTTAACTCAGCATGTAGCTGATATAGTCTATATTTTTTTCTTCTCAGCATCATTCTTTACAATGATATAATATTATTTTTAACTCTGCATTAGACAAAGTATTTTGGTTAATTTAATCAATATGAACCTCAAAATATTAAACATTAGATTTGTCATTAGGAAGGGCCTTCAGCAGGTAAAACCATGCCAAAACGGATAGGAGGGATTGGTGCTAGTTCCTATAGAACCATCCAACCCATGTCTGCATGGAAAATGGACGTTGAATGATGATAATGATGATGACAGTGGTCAAATTAAAACTGACAAGTCAGGTGTCAAATGAAATTGTAAAGCATACAGTATTCATTCATTTTATTTTATTTTTATAAGATCATCATCACTACACAAGTTATATAATTTCATGTTTCTTCTGTATATAAAGTGAAATAAAATGAGGTGTCACTCATGCCTTTCTCAAGAGGATTAAGATTTCTATAACCAGGAATAAAATTTACTTTTAGTTGCAATTTATAGAAGTTTATTGCTTAAATATTAATATTAGAAAGGCTGAAAAATTGTCATCACACAATAGAAAAATCTTTTGTCATGAAAGTGAGGATGTGGTCACAATGTGAAGTGTATAATTGTTAGGAAATAGAGAGATTGAAGTATTTGCTGCAACTTACTCAATTCCAACCTTTCTTTTAAGGCCATTCTGTTGAGTTGTTTTGTAATCTATATTACATTCTTAACCTCTTAACATACTATCCTATATATTTTTATTCAGTGATGTCTAGTAAATATATATTTGAACAAAAATATACATAGGCGTATGAGTGGCTGTGTGGTTAGTAGCTTACTTACCAATGACATGGTTCCGGGTTTATTCCCACTGCGTGGCACCTTGGGCAAGTGTCTTCTATTATAGCCTCGAGTTGACCAAAGCCTTGTGAGTGGATTTGGTAGATGCAAACTGACAGAAGCCCGTCGTATATATGTATATATATATATATATATATATATATATATGTATGTGCGTGTATATGTTTGTGTGTCTGTGTTTGTCTTCCCAACATCACTTGACAACTGATGTTGGTGTGTTTATGTCCCTGTAATTTAGCAGTTCGGCAAAAGAGACCGATAGAATAAGTGCCAGGTTTACAAAGAATAAGTCCTGGGGTCAATTTGCTCGACTAAAAGCGGTGCTCCAGCATGGCCACATTCAAATGGCTGAAACAAATAAAAGAGTAAAAGAGAGAGAGAGAGAGTATTCATTGTGCTCAGGTTACTTATCTCTAATCCGAAATACTTCGTTCATGATGTTATTCCCATTTTCTATCATTAACTATCAGTAACTTCATAATAAATCATAACCGATTCAAAGTAATCTGTGTACTTATTCTTCCTTATATACAGATTTGAAATAAATAACAAAAAGTATATATTTTTTGCATGGAATTTGAAAAGCAATGTATATGTTAAGAGGTTAATCAGTTTACTTAACAGGAGTGTTACAAACAATTTATGAAAAAGTTACTGATGACTGTTGAGATGTAACTGTCTTCAGTTATGCTGCCTACATACTGCACATTTGTATGTGTGTACCTGTGTTCCTACTTATAGATACATTGTGTACTGTATGTGCTACTGGGTAATGAAATAGAGTAATTAAAATGGATTAGCAAAATGAATGTCAATTACAATGCCTAGTGGTATTTAGTTATGATCTTTTATATTCTATATTTAATTCCTGCTGCGGTCAACTTATGTTTTTCGTCTTTCTGAAAGCACTAGAATAAAGTACCTGAAGTAATTGGGTGGGTGTAATTTTGTCTCTAGTCTCACCTCACTAAATGTGAGGTCACTAAAGCGGCCTCACTAAGTGTGACCTTGTGTGTTCCATAAAAAATAAATTTTCAGACTACAACCAGAGTCATCTCCACAGTATTATAGGCCTCTCATAAAAAAATACATTGGGGTCCTCTACATATGCAACAACAGCAAAAATGATTAGCATTGGACCCTAAGATTTGTCTGCTCATGCCTTAACATAGTATGTTACAACTTATTGTAATATTCTTTTGTAAACTGATAAGTCTGTCCTTTCTGTTGCAACTTAGTTTCTCTCTTCTAAAAGGATGTCCTTGGACATTGTATAAATGGTAGAACCATTATTTATCAAACTTTGGCTGCTATCTTTACATGGTTGATTCGGATGTCAAAATCAGTGAGTAATTTTGATTTGATTAGATCTTTGGACTTACAAAGATCATTATAACTACATGAAATTTGATAATTTAGATATGATTTGGTTGCTTCCTTACCAATTGAATATGGGCTAACTCAATCAAGCACCTTACAAATGCATTTTAAATTTTGCTACATCAAACAAAGTTGCAAGTGTCAAATTTCTGATCAATTTTCTTTCATCCATTATGCCTCTGTTCTACTACTGTTCCACTGCTGACCTCTTTCCTTCATCCTCTCTCCCTCTTTCTTTCTTTCCCTCTCACATACACATACACACACACACAAACACACACACACACCTACAATCTTACAGACCAAACCATCACTTATTCTTAGGTTCAGACTTCCATGTAAGCTAATAACTCTTGATATCAACCATTTGTTCTACACACATCTCTTGTTACATTTCAACTTTCTTCACTCATTCTTGTTTCTTTTAAAAAATAAGGGTTTACATAATTTTTTCTTGTTAACCACAAAAGATCAGCTTAGCATTGAACGTGCCTCATTTTGTTATTATATTTGGGTATTTTTAAGACAATAAAACAACACTAGCATGAATGTATATTTTTGTATTTAACCCTTTAGCATTTAAACTAATCATATCCAACCAAAATAATTTACATTGTTTTATGTTCAAACTCGCCAGATTTGGCCTCTCATGCATACCCAACAATGCCATTCTGAAAATAAACAATCACATCATCAAAATATCAAGGCTACAAGATAATGTATTACCATTTCAAAACAATGTGAATGGACACACATATTACATTTGACAGAGTAATCCAAATGCTAAAGGGTTAATTTAGTCCTTTTCTGATTTGAGTTGTAGAGGTGCATGGTTTAATGGTTCAGGTATTGAACTCATGATCATAAGGTTGTGATTATGATTCTTCGACTGGCCAATGCCTTATATTCTTGAACAAAATACTTCAAAATTATTAACCATTGTGCCAACAACAACCTTGAGCACCTTTCTGAATTCCATGTGTCTTAATACATGCGGGCATGCCTGCAAAGTCAGGAAACAGCACAGCTTCCATGACTTTCAGAAACATTTTTTTACACAGAGTTGCTGAAGTATGGAACAAACTATCTGCATCAGTTGTTAGCTACCAAGACATTGCATCCTTTAGAACCTCCATGCTTCCTGAAATTTGCCAACACTACACTTGATATCTCCTCCTCCATATGCATGCACACAAGTATATCATGACTCATACACTGTTCACTTTCCTGACATTTGTACGTAATGCTATGTAATATTCAAGCACCTTTGATAAGTTGTAGTGCATCTGAGCACTATACACAATAACTTCATTATTATTTTCATGTTGCTCTAGTGCACTTGGTTAGGAAAAGTGACTTTGCATCATACCTGGTAAGCAGGAGAATTGATGATGGACCTGTCTATAAAACAAACAGAAGAAAACTTCTGGATTTACAGGCCATAGGCCTACTCTACTGTTAGGTATTACGGATGGGAATTAAATTGAACCGTGTTTCACTTTGCAGAAAATTCCTTCATAGCTGTTGCATTATATTTGAATCTTTGCCATGTACACAATTTGTCCCTGCACTTAGCTGGAAAAAATATTTTTATAAAATAATAATTAATCTCATGTTTCACTTTTTCACTCATCATAAATCTATAAAGATGGATATTTCGTAGTTTTCATAATTAAGAAATTACATTATTTTATAAAATTGTTGCATCTTCAGTTTATGCAAATAAAGATAAGCGTCAGATAAAAGCAAAATAAAACAATAATAAATTCAAATATATCATCCTTGTTTTATTTTTGTGATTTAAATGTTGCATCATGACACTTTATATAAATTAAAAATTTGATAATAGGATATACTGCATATTGTACCCCTCTCCCAGTTGGCGGTTATTTGGTTCAAATATTCGGTTACATTAAATATATTAAATGAAAAATGTAATTATTTTTCAGTACCATAATATTAAATCAGAAAAGAAACAGAATGATTCTGTTAAATATTGTTAATGCATGATATATAAAATAGTTTCCAGAGATTTAGTTGCATATACCAATTTAAGCATTTGTATATAAATTATTGGTAACTTGTGATTTTACTGTTGGCTGGTTTTATTTCTTAATCAATCAGCTGTAAAGACTTTATCAATGGCTTAAATAAAATATATTTAAATAATTTTAACACAGAAGCATATACAAAAGCTTACAATATAGGACAGAAGTATGTATGCACACACAACAATTCACATATAACAATCCACATACAATGTCATCCTTGTACTATTTCCAGCAATCATATATAGAACACGACTTACAAACAAGGAAAGCAGGATGGTGACCCTATAAGAGACACACGTCTCCTCACTATAGTCTTCTGACAAAGGGATTTTACTCCTGGAATATTACAACAGATAAAAAAAATAATAGGTAACACACTAACATCATCGTTGCTTTCAATTTTTCAAAATTTATTATCTATATCACTTTGTTGTAGCCTTCAGATAACACTCTACTTTGAAATATATCATGTTTGAATACTGTATTTCAGTTGCAACTGATACTTTACATTTAAGTACATCTCTTCTCACTTCACCAATCAACTGGGAGTGAGTGGGTGTGGTTTTATTTTTAAGATAAAGAGACTCAACAGTATCAAGTACACATCAAAGAAGGTAACAAAGATATGCATATGACATTGACACCTGAAATTAGTCAAACTAAGTAACCTTTGAAACCAGTCTTAGAATCAAGTATACAACCACTTGGATACTTCAGCTGTTTTTTTTTTTTTTTTTTTGTGTTGGTACAGTTATTGACACATCACTGTCAATGTTGTCGTCATCGTCATCATCATTATCATCATCATCATTGTAGTAGTAGTAGTAGTAGTAGATCCCTTTATCTTTATTTACATGAGTTAGGCAGTTATGTTTCCTGCTTGCCACCCCACCACTTGTACTATCTTTATCTCTTCTTCCCATATTTCTCTCTCCCCTTCTCCTGCAGGCTCCTCCCTCTTTGATTGCTTGTACTTCCACATGCATCATTTGTCCACACCAGTGTTGTCCCCGAACTGATTCCTCATATATCCAGTTCTTCTTTCACCTCATTTTTTTGTACTGTTATTCATATGCATTAACATTACACATCTGTTGGAGCATATTTGCATAGTTTTTTTTTTTCTTCTCAGCTGTCATTTTTTACTTGTTTCAGCCATTAGACTGTGGCCATGCTGGGGCACTACCCTGAAGAAATTTTTGTCAAATAAATTGACCACAGTACATTTTTTTCCCTTAAGCCTGATATTTATTCTGTTGATCTCTCTTGCTAAGTTTCAGCTACAAAGATACAAAGACATACAGACATTTATTAAATATAAACATATATATATCATCACCATCATCATTTGATGTCCATTGTCCATGCTGGTATGGGTTGGACGGTTTTACCAGGGCTGGCAAGCTGAGAGGCTGCACCAGACTCCAGTCTGATTTGGCATGGCGTCTACAGCGAGATGCCTTTCCTAATGCCAACCACTCCAAGAGTGTAATGGATGCTTTTACATGCCACCAGCACAGGTGCCAGTAAATATATATATATATATATATATATATATATATATATATATATATATACATACATACACACACAACATCTTTCCGTTTCCATCTATCAACTCCACTCACAAGGCTTTGGTTGGCTCAAGACTATAGTAGATGACACTTTCCCAATGTGGCATGCAGTAGGACTGAACCCAGAACCATGTGGTTGGGAAGCAAACATCTTACTACACAGTCACACTTGTGCCTATAACTGTTGGATGCACATTACATCTTTTGCATCTGGTGCCCTTTGTTTGCACATCCTTCACACATACTCTTCATTCAGTGCACATTACTGTCAAGCAGCATCACTCTTTGTGCAAACCTCATACAATCTACCGTTTACTCAATCTGAGTAAATAATACTTTCTAATTTCATTTAATCTTCAGATAAACATAAACTTAAAATATATTTAAGTAAATAATTAAAGTATAATGTTAATCTCTATTCTTACTTGGATTAGACGGGTATATTTTCAGCTTGGCATCTCACAAATTTTTGTGCCACTTTTATAAAATATATCTTAAAAATGCCCAAATATATCTGTTGTCAGCAGAGATAATGGTTCCCTAAACATTTTCAACTTCATTCTTACTCTGATCATTATGTTTTTATAGCACCTACTTTCACTTTTAATTTGGTCACCTAGGCAACAGAGGTTATTGATTACCTTTATGAAACTTCCCTAGCATTTGCAAATGCTTTCAGTCAAACTTAGTCTTATGCATCTTCTATGTATGAAATCTTCGTTCTCTATCATCACACACACACACATGAGTGATGTGCTTTTCCCAGTTTCTGTCTATCACATCCAAACATAAGGCTTTAGTAGAAGACACTTGTCTAAGGTGTGGTGTAGTGACACTGAACCACATGGTCAGAAAGTGAACTTCTTGACCAAACGTCTGTAGCACACTCTATTGAAGGACCTGTGTCTGAAACATCAGACTTTTAACCACTCCTCTCAGTATTCAAATTTACTGACACCTAGAAGCTCACTTTGGATTTTAAGGACATTGAGATTCACACCTGTGAAAATCCAGGTGCAAAGTTTTTAACATTCTTTCACTTCACATCAATAGAATTAATGACATTTGTAAAGAAATAGACCATGGTGGGTAAATTTAATTGACCAGGAATAATATATTTGGGTGGATTTAATGAACTACAATATCTCCTTCTTACCTCTTCTTTGACAAAAGAAATCAGTAATATTAATGGCAAGTAGTTATAGATGAGTTCAAGACTGTTAGAGATATATTGTATGCAAAAGTGTCCCACCCATGCTGTTATTGTAAAATAATGATAATTAATGATGATAGTCTCAGTATAAAGCAATGTTCGTTTTTATTCCCAATTGTTTACATATCTCATTAACTTGCTAGCTTTAATTTCCTGTTCTTTTTTTAAATTTTAGTTTTCAATATGTGCATCTGTAATAATAATAATGATAAAGAATTGCTTTCATTAAGATAAAAAATATTTTGTGTTTTTGGTGATTGCAATAGTATATGATATTGATTATCTTGGAAATAGTATATACCACTGGTACTTATTGCATGGGTCTTTGGGGGAAAGAAAGACCAAATTATTTTCATCTCAGTATTTGAATACAGTGTAAAATTAGATACTAGCAATTATTGATTTTGTCACAGTCTTATCTAATTATACTTGTAAATGTCTTGGAAAGCAGAATCAATGTAGATAAGTTATTTTAGTCACACATTCCTTCAATTCCCTTGGCGTTCAAAATTGTTTTTTTTCAGCATATATGCCATTGTAAATTGCTGAGCATTTGACTCACTTGTAACCTTTTCCTTAGTTTCTTATATTAATAAATGTCAATATGGTTTTCATAGTATGAGAAATTATAAAAATAAGCTAAAAGTTTTGAAATTTACAAGCATTATTAAATTGTTCACTTCCTTAAATACTGATTAAAGAAGGAAAAGAAAATGAAATAGAAATTTGAGTTTATCATTCACATATTGTTTTTGATTGATGATATGAGAAGAAAGTTTATTTCAGTGAGTCTTGGAATATCCAATAAGTCTGTTAGATTGTTGTTTGAGAATTTCCAATATGTTTAACGATGCTTAAATTACTGTCAAGTAGATGTCTTAATTTCTCTGACTGAAGTGAGCTTTTTGAGCTGATTGACTTGAAGATGATTGAAATAGTGAATACTGGTAAGATAATCATAAAAGAACATTCATTTAAGTGGAAACTACAAGTCATTTATCAGAATGCAAGAATACAAAGTAAATATTCTATTGGAGTACTTCTCCGTATATATTTGTGTGTTGGTGGGAGTTTTGATATATTTCGCTCTCTGTAATCTAAGTTTCCAAATAGACTAGCAATAGTACAGGGTTTTCTTTTCTCTCAATTTTCTTTTTCTTTTGTGCTGTGCTCATATATATATATATATATATATATATATATATATATCCAGTAACAATAGTTTGAAACCCAATTTTGTTGATTCCCATTTTGTCAGCAGTGTAAATTGTAAGTTGTTAGCTTTAACCCTTTAACATTCAGATTATTTTGTTAAATTTAATGCTTATTTATTCGCATTGTTTTAAGTTGATCATTCACTGTCTCATAGCTTTAAAATTACAGTGATGTGGTTGTTTATTTTTAAAATGACAGGTTAGATGTAAGAGGCTAGATCTGGCCAGTTTGAAGATAAAACAGGTGGAATATCTTAGCTGGATATGGTCAGTTCAAATACTAAAGGGTTAAAATAAATGGTCTTCCCTAGCTACTACTATTTAACTGTAACCCTTTTTACCATATTTCTGTTGTAAAACAATGCATTTGTTTTGATTAAGTTTGAAAATAATCAAGAATCTAGTAAAATGACTTTGTCATTATTAAGATGGTGTGTGGAATATAAATTAACATGTAATTTTGATGGAAGGTTTTAATCTAGGCTATTCTGCTTATGTTCTAAACACTAGTTATTTGTTATTTCACCAAAGTGTTTTGATATTGTTTAATTGTTTTTGGTTAATGTAATAAAGTGTTAAAATTGATTTTTGTTCAAATAATTTTTTCCAACTAAAATTACATAACATTAGAATTGACATCTAAGAAACTAATAAAAGAAAAAATACAAATTTTTTTCTTTAATTTTATTTCAACTACAGTTAAGTAACATTAAAATACTTTGACATACCACTAAATCAATGCAGGAAAAAGACAATTTTCTTAGTATGGTAAACAGGTTGTAAAAATCTTTATAAGTAATTTTGATAATGACAGATAGGAAATTAATTTTCTGTCATCCACGTATTTTTTAATAAAGAGTGAGTTAGGCAGTGTATGAAATGCCAAATCATAAATTTAGAGCATGATGTCAAATCAACAATGGAGTATTGATGTGGTCACTACCTGCATTAAGATATCTTCTGTATCTGAATAAAATATACATCTGAAAGATGGGATAGCAATGGCTACATACTACACTGAGTTTAGCACAAACTAGCTTGCCAGACATCCATCATCATCATCATCATCATCATCATCATCATCATCATCATCATCATCATCATCATCATCATCATCATCATCATACCTGCACTGGTCAGACAAAATTAGACAAGGTAGATTTTATGTGGCCAGATGCCCTTCCAGTTGCTAATCCTCACTTGTTTTCAAGCAAGGGAATGAATCCCCAAGACCAGACATGTTTTTATGGACAACTGGAAATCAAAGACACCACTTGTATGATGGTGACACTTGTTTACAACTACCATGCAATGTCAAGTCAAGAAGGCACTAACATACACGCAACAGGTTTCTTCCAGTTTCCACCTACCAAATCCACTCACAAGGCTTTGGTTGACTTGATGTTATAACAAAAGACACTCAAGGTGCCACATATTGGAATTGAACCTGAAACATATCTTAATATCATATGTTCTAGATGAGAGTCTTGTTCCTAAGACTTTGATTAGCAAAATATATCTTGGCTGTCTGTCTACGTAAAAGGAACTGATCTGTGCAACTCAACAATTACATCTACATTAAACAGAACTGACCCAAGAAACTTTGAAACTAAGTTGTGGTAGTCAATCTTCTGTATCTCAGACACTACATATTTGTACTGCAGAAATTTCAGTAAAGTATTTTTGAAGAGATGGGAATTTGCATTTTATCATTTGAGCTCATAATGAACATGGCAACTGGATGTGTGTGTGGTATGCTGAGAGCACGTTTATGGTTTATGTACTACTGCTACTACTACTGCTGCTGCTGCTGCTACTTCATAACATCAACCATATATATATATATATAAACAGTTATTTCCATTTACTTATCTAATTCCATCAAGTATGATAACTGGGATTAATGTTTCAACCATGTTCTGAAAAGCTGAACTAAGCAGACAATGATAAACTAAGAACTAGAAACGTACTTGAAATGGATGTTGGTATTTGGGCTATTAACTAATAATGGCTGGCTAAAGATTTTCAAATCTGAAAATGTTTATCTCTCAAAAGGAAAAGAAAAGAAAAAAACACACAGATTATTTGAATGTCAATTGAGTCGGATTCAATTACTGAAGACCAAAATTCAGTTAATGCTTCTGGGAGAAGGAATCACTTAAGACAGAACTGTCTACTTAAATGTAAACTCTTCATGATTGGATTTAGTTTTAATCCATAGTATCAGGTTTGGCTTTCATCAATGTCAGTAATGGTGATTGTTTGTTTTTGTTTTTGTTCCTTTTTCTCCTTTAATGTTGTTATTTTACTTACATTGCTGGTGCCTATGTTAAAGGCATGAACATCACCACATCTCATGATTGCCTCTTTGTAGATAAAAACACAAAACAAAACAAAATTCTCTATCACTTCAAAGAATTGGTATGGTTCCTGGTTTCAATATTTTGTTTCAAACCATGGTAAGAAGCATGGCTCCAGGTTCAGTCTCACTGTGTGGCACCTTGGGAAGGCGTCTTCTACTATAGCTTTGGGTTGACCAAAGCCTTGTGAGTGAATTAGGTAGACGGAAAATGGAAGAAGCCCATCGTATATATATATATATATATATATATATATATATATATATATATATATATATATATGTATGTATATATTTGTGTGTTTGCACCCCTACCATATCTTGATGCTGATGTGTTTATGTCCCTGTAACTTAGTGGTTTGGTAAAAGAGACCAATAGAATAAGTACTTTGCTTACAAAGAATAAGTTGATTCAAAGAGCTATCCTCAATCTATTTATTTATTTAATTTTTTTACAGTATGGTAATACATTATCATCATCAAAATATTAAAACCCATTTGCATTACATTTGTTATTAAGCGCATGACTGTGGCTGAACCAATAATGTACCAAAAAAGTGTTTAGTTTTCTCTTTTCATTATTTGGGTATGACCCATGCAAAACGCAGCATTGTCTTTCATTCCTTTGAGGTCAGTATTATAATTAACGACTAATAATACACTAGTGTCAATTCAATAAACTATCATGCTCTTTTACAAAAATCAATTGACCAAAGTAAAATAGTCTTAACGTTAGTTAGCTGTAAAACTTGAATTTCTTAGCAAACTAACTTGGTCTGAATTCTAAACTTGGATTTTACTGAAAATCTGAATTTTCACCTCCATTTAAATAAAAATTCATCGATGGAGAAAATCTGTTGAGGACAGGCTGGAGTAAACATCTTTTCAGCAATAGTGTTATACCTGTAGCTCACAG
Source organism: Octopus bimaculoides (assembly GCF_046866305.1). Lineage (NCBI taxonomy): Eukaryota > Metazoa > Mollusca > Cephalopoda > Octopoda > Octopodidae > Octopus > Octopus bimaculoides. Next base: position 50,129,301 of record NC_142936.1, on the reverse strand, counting down.
ACAAACATGTTGCCTACATAGATATTTTATGTTGGTTTAAATATTTAGAAATAGAAGAGAAGAATTAAATTATTTATGTTTTTGTGTCCATTCATAAACTAATTCATGTGATGTCTGTCATGTTAAAATGTTTGAGGACTTCTGCTTCATGGCACCACAGAATCATTAGCATATCGAGCAAAATGCTCAGCAGCATTTTATCAGTTTTTACATTCTGAATTTGAATTCCGATGAGGTCAAATTTGTCTTTCATCCTTTTAGGGTCAATAAAATATGCACCATACAATTCTATATTTAAGAGATGAGGAATTATGTACATTATTTACATTCGATGGATATTTGTTTCGGCTGATATACCCTACAGCCTTCTTCAGGTGTCTTGGGGGAAATTTTGAACCTGGGTTCTCATTCCTAAGGTATTTTTCGATGTTGTTGTTATTATTATTATTATTATTGTTCAGGTCACTGCTTGGAATCAAACTCAGAATCTTGTGGTTAAGAGCATGGGCTACTAACCCCAAGATTCTGAGTTTGATTCCAAGCAGTGACCTGAACAACAATAATAATAATAATAATAATAATAATAACAACAACAACAACATCGAAAAATACCCAGACGGGTACTGGGGTTAATGTGATCAACTTATCCCCTTCCTCTGAATTGCTGGCCTTGTGCCAACATTTGAAACCAATATTTACTGAGCTATATTTATAAGTACAGGCATGATCATGTGTTTCAGACATTTGTATTGGAATCCTGTTATTTAGGATTTATTCTCATTGTGTGACACAGCCAACTGGTGCTTTCTACCATGGCCTTGGGCTGACTGATGCTATGTAAGTGAATTGTTAAGCAGATTCTGTAAAATACCCATTGCATGCATGTGTGTATGTGTGTCTTCCCCTTATCTTGATATTAACGCACTGATTGAAAATAAAGTCGCTGTTTATGCAAATGGTGTCATTTGTTTACAATCTTCCATACACACATATCTGGCCATTGCATTTAGGGAACTATTGCCTTTCTTGGTAATAGGTGAGGTTTGGTGACAGAAAGCATGTCTGGTCACAGAAAATTTGCCTCAACAAATTTCATGTGACCTTTACAAGCACGGAAAAGTGGACATTGAAATAATAATAATAATGATAATAATGATGATATTAATGAAGATTCCTATTGATAATTAAAAAAAAAAAGAAGTCTATTGGTGATGATAATGATGATTTCTATGATTGAAAAACTGTTGAATTTGAACTTGGAAATATACAATCATCTTCATCCACTTCACCACCATTATTTTCATCATCATCAGTAGCTTACTGATGGTCAGCTTTGCTTCACCTATTTACCTATCTCTGGAGTGAAGAATAGATTCTTTACAGAATTAAATTGAGATTTGGTGAAGTATTAATAACATGTTACTTAGACGAATAAATTGAATTTCAGATTGAATCAATAGATATATTAAAGAAATAATTAGATGTTTAACTGCAGAGAAAGCTATTGATGAGGATCTGAAATAGTTCAATGTCAAAGTATTTGGAGAAAGTTTTCATTAATTTAATTGACAAACCAAAACAGATCAGCCATGGTGGCAAGAGACAGTATAGACAATGAGATAACTGAGCCAAGTAGATGCTTTCCAAGTAGATGCTTTTGTTCATGCTATCAAGTATGCCCTTAATGTTAAGATAGGGTTTCGCATATGTAATTGTAGTGGGTTGAAATACTTCAAACAACTGAGATTATTGAAGCAATTCATAGACAAAAACTCTTTCCAGGAATATATAAAATCTAAAAGCAAGAATGATTGATCACTCTACTGAGGGCTGTTATTCAAAAATCCTGGACAATGTAGACTATGCACATTGGAGTAAATTTGGCCTTTGAAGCTAACTGGTGAAAAGCAGCCAATGTGTTTCAAAGCTTTGCTGAGGAGGGTTTAATACTGAAACAGTTCCATTACTTTCACCAATTTTAATGACCAGATCCACTCAAAACTTCGTTGTCTACATTGTCAAAAAGAAATTTGATGAACCAATGTTAGTGATTTCCCATGCTTGTTGTATCTAGATTTTATACGTTCATAGTAAAATATTTACTTGAACAATATCAGTTGGTCAAAATTTACCAATTTAATTTTATTATATATTTTTTATTTATTTTTTATTTTATTCATTTGCTTGTTTATTTATTTATTTTACTTGCTGAGTTTGAAAGAGGAGGCAATGTCTCCCTCAAAGACCAGTGAGTTTGATGCCATTAACCAATCTGTCTGAGACCACTTTTGGTTCTATGCTACAAAAATTTAACTCGTTAGCATTTAAACTGGCCTTATCCAGCCAAAATATTCTACATGTTTTAGGTTTAAACCAGCCATATGCAGTCAAAATATCCTACTTCTTTCAGGTTTAAACTGGCCAAATCCAGCCTCTAACACCTACTTTACAATGTCATTTTAAAAATAAACAGTTACATCATTGAAATCTCGAGGTTACAAGATAATGCATGATTAATTCTAAACAATGTGAAAACAATACGCATTGTATTTGACACAATAATATGAATACTAAAGGATTTAATGAATCTTTTAAACTGATATAAACTGAAAGTTTCCATCAGAATTCCCTGTTTAATTTATGTTCTAAACACCAGGGGTTTTTTCCCTTAAATTCTTTCTAATTTTCCTTATTAATTGAAGCAAAGGCAATGTATTTCAACAGAAATATGATAACAAAAGGGTTCCTGTTCCATTTAAATTTCTACTGGTGAATACCTGCAAGCAAGACACGAGCAGGTAGATTTCAGAGGGTTGATATCCTGGGAAGAAGGAAGGAAGGAAAGTTATAGTTGTTAGTGTGGAATTGGCAGGTGGGCACACAAGGTGTGTTAGAGTGTCTGAGTAAAGGGAATACAAGACCCTCTGAAATCCTACCATATATATATATATATATATATATATATATATATATATATATATATTGTATGCAAAATTTATGCTTAAGATATTTTGCCATTACAGTGTTTGCTGGATGTCTTTTTTCATTTACTGCATCAAATATAAAATGTCTGCTAGAATTTAATGTTAAATATGAATAAGTTACAGAAGAATGTTGGCTCTTTGTCAGTGATATTGATCAACTCTACCAGCGTCACCACCATTGCCATTGTTACCATTAGCTTCACTAACAATACTGTGCAAGGAGAATAGCAAACAGCTGGTATTACTCAATAAAAATTAATTCTCAATCGTCATCATCATCAACATTGTCATTATGATGATGATAATGGTGTCTTTTAACCATGCAGGTATATCTCTCTAATGTCTATTTCTTAGATTATTTTATCTGCAATATCTAATTTTGTCTTGTCACATTTAACTCAATATCTTACTGCCTCATTCAAAGGCATATTTTAGTCAATATTTCTCTATCT
>NC_142936.1:50113365-50120865 GCF_046866305.1 Octopus bimaculoides | reverse complement strand
CAGTGTGATCTGTGGGATCTAACCTAGAATTACATGCTTGACCACACATGTCTCTCTCTCTCTCTCTCAATAATTCACTTATGGAACATTTCCGCTCTTTATTATTCAGATTACTCTATCGAATGTAATGCTTATTTAGCTACAATGTTTTGGATTAATCATAAATTATCTGGTAGCTTCAAGATTTTGATGATGTGATTGTTTAGTTTTAGAATGGCTTTGTAAGGCAGGTGTGAGAGGCCAGATCTGGCCAGTTGACTATTTTGGCTGGACATTTCAGGTTTAAATATTGAAGGATTTAATGTTCTAAATTCTGGAATTCTTGTGAATACTAAGGCAGTGAGGTAGAGGTGATGAAGTATCAAATATGGTATGATTTGAAATGGATAAATCTTTATATATTTACTGCAAAATCCAGTGAGACATTTATTTATTTTAATTAATGATATAAAAATTATTCTTTTGTTCATTTCTATTTCACACAGAATCACTAATATTTTATAAAAAAATTTTTTTCCACAAAATTTATAAAAACTTGTTATTCAAATTCTTCCATATCCAAGTTATCCATTAATGGGTGAATGCACCTATAGAAAACTTGAAGAAGATGGATCCATCTTCTAGGAAGAATATATACTAATGACTTCATTGCTGTCATGCTTTAAACTCAGTGCTCTATAGCTAAGAAAATCCATATCACTTATAGTGCTACTTCTAGTAAACTATATTCATGTTCCTCATATGCTGGTTAATCAAAACTGCCTTAATAACAATGATAGCAATCCTTTCTACTATAGACACAAAGCCTGAAATTCTGGGAAAGGGGATAGTCAATTACATCAACTCCAGTGATTCATTAGTACTTAATTTTTCAACCCCGAAAGGATGAAAGGCAAAGTCAGCCTTGGTGGAATATGAACTCAAAGTGTAAAGATAGATAAAACGCTGCGAAGCACTTTGCCCAATGTGCTAAAGATTCTGCCAGCTCTCTGCCTTAATAATAATGATAATAATAGTAATATCTTTCATGACATAGACATTAGGTAATATCTTATAGGAAAATTAAGCTTTGACTTTATTAAAAGAGAGAGCTTACAAAGTTGTGGCATTCATATCCGTCTACAAAGATATTAATTAGTAAATGAAATTTTTGAGATAAGAATTCTCAATTATTATGCAAAATCATATAATAAAAATTTAAAGTTATAATAAGAATATACAAGAAAATATTAAAGGCACTAAAGTAATTTAAATGTTATAATTTTAAGAGACTGTTAATGGTCCCTGTCAAGAAGATGAGTTTAGTAAAAGTCATGGAATGAATGACTGTGTTTAGAGAAGAAAATGTAAGGTTTTTTTGTACGTTCATTCAACATCTGTCTATTCCATGTCAGCATGGGTTGGATGGGAACTTACTTGGAGCAAGTAAGTTCCAACTGTCTTCAGCCCATACCAGTTTTTCAAGTAAGGGATTTTGTTTTTATTCAACTGGTCTTCAAATGCACAGAGTGACTGGCCACAATGTTGACAAGGAATATAAGCATAATATTGCTGTTTCATTCATGTGATGCTGTCATATGTCAATATGTGCACATGCTTGCACATGTGTGTATGTGTGCACATGTACACTCATGCACACATACACACACACACACACACACACACACACACACACACACACACACACACACACACACAACAAACAGCAATAACACGATATACCTTTTCGATGCTGGATCAACAACGGGAAGATAATTTTTCATCAAAATATTCTCATCATTTATTCTATGTTAGATCTTTTCATGTGATAGGATTGCATAACATCATAGCGACTTCAATGCCAACAGATTATGCCCTACGTGATAACATTGCTATTGTTTACTGAATGCAAACAACTGCTGTTGGGCATGCATTTCCATCCCCACCACCATCACTACTTTTGCGACTGGAAAATCAGCAATTCTAGTTAGAAAAACAAAGTAGCTAATAATGCCTGCTTTTTAGATTCAGCATGGAAAATCAGATGTAAAATGATGAGGGTAAATGATGAAGCTATTGAGATTCAAAATGGTAGAATAATCCACTTCCACAAAGACTTCCATCAGTATTATTATTATTACTACTGTAATAAGTAGTAGCAGCAGCAGCAGCAGCAGCAGCAGCAGTAGTAGTAGTAGTAGTAGTAGTAGTAGTAGTAGTAGTAGTAGTAGTAGTAGTAGCAGCAGCAGTAGTAGTAGTAGTAGTAGTAGGGGGGAAACAGTAAAAGTAATGAATTGGCAATATTGTTAGAACAGCATTTCTTGCATATCTTTACATTCTGAGTTCAAATCCTGCTGAGGTCTACTTGACCTTTCATTCTACTGTTGTTGACAAAATGAAGCACCATGCTAAGGTTGGAAGATTTATTTTATTGACTCTAAAAGGACAAATGGCAAAGTTGACCTTGGCTGAATCTGAGCTCAGACAGTAAAGAAACAGAAGAAATTTTGGGAAGCATTTTCTGACATGCAGAAGACTCTGCCAATTTAAGAGAAATAATAATAATAATAATAATAATAATAATAATAATAATAATAATAATAATAATAATAATAATTATGCTTTCAACGACTTTGATGGGAGGGAGTTTATTGATTACGCAACTGTTACTTTATTTTATCTGCTTTAAAACAATAAAAGTAAAGTTGATTTCAGTGGGACATGAACACTGAATGTAGAAAATATATAGCCAAGCATTTTGACTGATGCTCTAATGACTCTACCAGCTCAACACCTAATAATAATAATAATAACAACAACAACAACAACAACAACAACACTCAGTGCAAACCACCACCAAGGCAACACCAACATCCTCTCAACGATTAGCTGGAGATGATTTTTTAAATGAGAGTATCTGGAATAAACTTGACTGCTCTCACAAATGAGAATACTAAAAATAAACCTGACTGTTCTCAAAAATTAAGTTGAAAAAAACGGAAAAATAATCCAGAATCCTTGTCTGGTACCTGATTGATCCCAATGGTAGTCATGGAATGTGAAGGTGGGTGTGCGAGCCATGTTTTTGATGCTGTGCATGTGTCAACTGCAGTGGGAACAGGGACAGTTTTCTCTATAAAGGCCATTTTTAGTCTATCCACTTATATAGTGTCTTTATGACCATTAAGGTCTATAGTGAAAAATTTATCTGAAAGAAAACGGAAAGGACCTGCATATGGTGCTGTTAACAGAGGTTTAACATGAGGCCAAGAAGTAAAGCTTCCTTCAAGGCAGAGCTAGAAATGCAACTGTTAAGTAGGTAGAAGGTTTTAAACAGGAGTGATATATTCAAAATTGGTAAAACTAGAAATTGTCGAGGATAAATTAAATTTATTATTGTTACTGAATATGTTAGTGTTATTTAATTTCTGAAAGGTTTTGCTGTTGTTCATTTATGTATTTTGATTTCTTTATCCGTCAATTTCTACTAAGATAGAGATGCGAGTAAAATTAATAATAGAGAAACGAAAATAAAACTTTGGAAACAGCAATGCCACCATAAATTACGTGGAAACCATGAGCGTGTTTTCAAGGGAGATAATCAGAGAAAGACTTGAAAGTCAATGTAAGATCGTAATACTTCATATAAAGTAAATATAACAAATAAGCCAGAATCCTTGTCTGATACTGGATCAATCCCAAAATCTAATGAGACTGTGCCAGTCATGAGGCCAAACATCCATGAAAGTTTCATCCAAATCCATCCTGTGGTTCTTGAGATATCTTGTCCATGGACAAACAAACAAACAAACAAACATGACTGAAGACAATACCCCTACCTTCGCTAAGGTGGATGTAATAATAATAATAATAATAATAATAATAATAATAATAATAATAATAATTTGTCATTTTTGTACAAATCCCATAAGATTAGAGCTATAGTTAATTGAAACAACTCTAGTCCATGTCAAATATGACATCTTAGATTTGTAAGGGAGAGAAAATGAGGAGTATTCACACTCATGGATTTTTAGCACAAGCAAAAAGCTGACCAGGTAGAAAATTAAAACTGAGTCACCGACCTGAAAACTGATTTGTCAAGAAAACGTTATACTGCTACAATGATATTCGCAATATTCTTGTAAACATTGAAAACACTTTTCAGAGCATAATGAAGGCTAGTCAGAACTAACTTAAAATACAAGTATACAGCAAGTAACAAATATATAAATATATATAAACACACACACACACACATATATATACACATACATACACACACATATATATACATACACATATATATATATAATATATATAAATACACATACACGTACATATATATATATATATATATATATATATATATATATATATATATATATATGCACACACATATAAACATCATCATCATCGACATATACACATACATGCATATATATATATATATATATATATATATATATATATATATATATATATATATACATACATATATATACACATACACGTACATATATATACACACACACACACACATATATACATACATACTTATACATACATATATATATATACAAACATATACTGTGTATATATGTGTGTGTGTGTGTGTTGCAGTGTTGGCTGTTAGGCATCCAAGTATGTACGAAGTGATGGTGGATGGAACTGATGTATAGTCAAAGTAGGGCAGGGTATGGTAGGAGAGAGAGGAGTGAGCAGAAACAGGATTATTTGCACAATGTTCATTTATATGACATTGCATGTGTACATGCTTGAGCTTGCATGTGCATGCTTTTATGAATTTCTGATGTAAACCAGTTTCCAAAGCCATTTGGAACTGCTTCATGTATGCTGTTAATGATTTCAATTGCAAATAGTTGGTCGTCGTACTTTTGTATCACTTTGCTTTCAGAATTCTGTATTTCAGTTTTTTTTTTTCCTTTCAGGTCAATATATTCTTTAGTGTGGTTTTTGTAATAATGGCTAAGACATGCTACAATATTGCCTTCATACATATGTATTATATATGTGTGTGTGTGTATGTGTATATATATATATATATACATTATATATATGCACATGTGTGTGTGTGTATTATATGTATATATATATATATATATATATATATATATATATATATATATATATATATATATATATATATATATATATATATGATAACAGTAATCCCTCGGCTATTGCGGATGTTACATTCCAAAAGCCCCTGTGATAGGTGAAAATTTGCAAAGTAGAAACAGTACTGTGCTGTAAAATTTTTTTTTATTATTTCTATAATTTGTATATATTTATTTTATTATACATGTAAAATAACACCACAGAGGTATCAAAGTAAGCTTAAATAATAAACCACGATAGGTAAACGAAGGTAGGTGAACCATGATAGGTGAACCGTAATATGGTGTGGGATTACTGTATATATTATATATGTATGTATATATATTATACATATGTATATATATATATGTGTGTGTGTGTATTATTTTATGTTATGTCTATTATAAGCACAAGCATAGCTGTGTGATAAAAAAAATTCACTCTGCTGCTGCTATGTAATTTCAAGTTCAGTTTTCTCTGCCTGATTGAATTTGGTAGGCAGAAAGTAAATCCCATCTTGTGTATGTGTGTGTGTGTATGAGAATGCTCATGCCACTTATATATATATGTGTGTGTGTTAGTGTAATGTTCCCTTGTAGTTAGGCAACCAAAATGCTCTTGGAACATCCAATGTTGAGTTCTAAATAACTGCATCGGTGAAATATATGTAGGGACTAAATATCCATACCAGTGTTTATCTTAATTTTCCACTACTTATGGTTTGTATATCATAACTGGTGGTTTTGCTAAGTATAGTCGTTTACTAACCACTATACTAGTAGCTGACTTATTAATGATAATCTACATGGAGCTCTAACTCATACAGTAGTAGTCATACATCTAGCTGCACACGCACACACACACACGCACACATTCTCACACACACACACACACACACACACACACACTCCCTTGCTTTATATATATATATATATATATATATATATAGCAAAGGATTTCTTTATTCTACAGGCATCTACACACACATACACACACACATGACCAGCAGGCTTTGAACAATTTTTTCCTCTCAGCTTCATGTGTGTCTCTGTGTGTTTGCACATGAATGTTGATATCCCATGGTTTCCCTGATTGAAAACAGTGATAATTTTGCATTTCATATCGACATTATGACCAGTTGCTCTGCGCTTTCAGATGCTTGTGGAATAAATAAACCCTTTGCTTGAAAAGCAAGCTAGAGTTAACAACAAGAAGAGCATCTGATCTTAAAACTCCTGCCTCAGATACAACCTATACAACCCTATCCAACCCATGCAGGCGTTGAAAAATGGATATTGAATGAACAGAAATATATGTGTTTGTGTGTGTATGTTGTGAGTGAGTTTTTGTATGTGTGTGTGTGTGTGTGTGTGTATATATATTTATGTCTGTCTATATATATATATATATATTTATGCCTGTCTTCATATATATATATATATATATATATATACATACATATATATATATATATTTATATATATGTATATATATATATATATATATATATCTGTGTGGGTGGGGGTGTGTACAGACACACACAGAGAGACTATATTTGTTGTATAATCTTTGAAATCACAACTTTGTCATTTACATCCACACTGGCATGCACACATACATACACACTCTCTCTTTCTTTTTTCTTTGTTACTGTACAGATATTTTTTCCCAGAAATTTAATACCTTAGACACTTAACACAGAATAGTAAGTTCAATGTAACTCCTACTGGCAAAGTATATCATATTGATCTTTTTTTGGAGCTTCAATCAAGCCATTGTGTCTTACAATCACTTACTGATGAAAAGATAAGCTGGATGAAAAAAAATAATAAAAAGTTATCATACTCTGACAATATCAAAATATAATAATGGTAATGATAATAACAACAACAACTATAATAATAATAATGATATATTTTTATTAATAATAGCTTTGAATTTAGGCACTAGGCCACCAGTTTTGATTAGGTGGGGTTGGGGGTAAGGGTGTGGTTGATTTCTTTGACTTTGGTACTTGATTTGTATATATTAATTCATCCCCCATTAAGGGATGAAAATCGAGGTTGACCTCAGTAGGATTGGAAATCACAATGTAGAGTCAGAAGAAATACTGACTCATTCATCATCATCATCATCATCATCATCACCATTTAGTGTCCTTTTTCCATGCTGGCATGGGTTGGCTAGTTGGCTAGGAGCTGGCAAGCCAGAGAGCTGCACCAAGCTCCAATTGCCTGTTTAGACATGGTGTCTATGACTTCATGCCTTCCTAACACCAATCACTTTACAGAGTGTACTCGGTGTATTTTACATGGTACCAACATGGATGCTTATTATATGACACTAGCTACACAGCTAAGTCTTAGATTTGTGTATGTCTATATCATCATCATTTCATGT